>NW_026623111.1:82112845-82162845 GCF_023065955.2 Ursus arctos
GGGTTAGGGTTGGGGTTAGGGTTAGGGTCGGGTTAGGGTTAGCGTTAGGGTTAGGGTTCGTGTTAGGGTTCGGGTTAGGGTTAAGGTTATCGTTAGGGTTAGGGTTCGGGTTCGGGTTAGGGTTCGGTTTAGGTTTAGGGTTCGGGTTTGGGTTCGGTTTCGGGTTTGGGTTAGGGTTCGGGTTACGGTTCGGGATAGGGTTCAAGTAAGGGTTAGGGTAAGGGTTAGGATTAGGTTAGGTTTAGGGTTAGGTTCGAGTTCGGGTTTGGGTTAGAGTTCGGGTAGGGTTAGGGTTAGGGTTAGGGTTCTGGTTAAGGTTCGGGTTAGGGTTAGGGTTTCGGTTATGGCTAGCGTTCAGTTTAGGATTAGGGTTCGGGTCAGGATTATGGTTAGGGATCAGGTTAGGGTTAGGGTTAGGGTTAGGGGTTAGGTTTAGGGTTAGGGTTCGGGTTAGGGTCAGGGTAATCGTCAGGATCAGGGTCAGGGTGTGGGTCAGGGTATAGGGTTTGGGTTCCAGTTAGGTTACGGGTCGGGTAAGAGATCACTGTGCCAAGGCACCGTCTGAACCCTTCCCTCATCAGGGCGGTTTTGCCAGCAGGACTTCAACCCAAACGAACCCAGCCCGGAGACCCCCTGGGGCAAAAACTGCTTCCAACGAGCAATATGCTCTTGCTGTGGAAAACCTATCCCAAGTGGAGCTAGCCAAGTAAACAAAATGCCACACTCCCATGTGTAAGAGACAACATTGCCCTGGCATGGTCTAGGCCCCTCACCTCGTCCCTGTGCTTTGGGAGGCCGGAGGGACACCCGAGGCCCACGGCCCTGAGACCCGTTGGGCAAAAAGCCAGCTTCCCACGGAAACAGTTTTCCTGAGGTGCAGACCCTCTCACAAGCGGTTGTGGCAAGGGAAAGCAAATGCCATCCACTTCTCTGGAAGAAACCACAGTGCCCAGCCATGTGCTAAGCCCTTCAACCCTCACTGGGCTTCTGCCAGCGGAGTGAAAAGAGAGGAGCACAGCACGGGGACCCGTTTGACAAAAACCGGCCTCCCCCGAGAAAGTCTTTCCCCATGTGCAGACATGCTCCCAAGTGCCTGTGGCAAGGTGAAGGAAAGGCCCTACACTGACGTGGAAGAAACCACAGGTCCCAAGCACAGTCTGAGCGCATCCCTCATCCTGGCGGTTTTGCTAGCAGGAGTTCAACCCCAATGAACCCAGCCCGGAGACCCCCTGGTGTCAAAACGGCTTCCGATGAACAGTATGCTCTTGCTGTGGAAAACCTATCCCAAGGGGGTGGTAGCCAGCTACACAAAATGCCACACAAAGAGGTGTAAGAAACAACATTGCCCAGGCATGCTCTAGGTCCCTCACCTCGTCCCTGTGCTTTGTGGAGCCGGAGGGACACCCGAGGCCCACGGCCCTGAGACCCGTTGGGCAAAAGGCCAGCTTCCCACGGAAACAGTTTTCCTGAGGTGCAGACCCTCTCACAAGTGGTTGTGGCAAGGGAAAGCAAATGCCCTCCACTTCTCTGGAAGAAACCACAGTGCCCAGCCATGTGCTAAGCCCTCCCATTCTCACTGGGCTTCTGGCAGCAGGAGTGCAAAGAGAGGAGCACAGCACTGGGACCCGTTTTACAAAAACCGCCCTCCCCCGAGATAGTCTTTCTCCACGTGCAGACATGCTCCCAAGTGCCTGTGGCAGGGTGAAGGAAATGCCCTACACTGACCTGGAAGAGACCGCAGGGCCCAGGTACAGTCTGAGCCCTTCCCTCATCCCGGCGCTTTTGCTATCATGAGTTCAACCCCAACGAACCCAGCCCCGAGACCCCCTGGGGCCCAAACGGCTTCCGACGAACAATATGCTCTTGCTGTGGAAAACCTATCCCAAGGGGTGGTAGCCAGCTACACCAAATGCCACACACCCAGGTGTAAGAAACAACATTGCCCAGGCATGGTCTAGTCCCCTCACCTCGTCCCTGTGCTTTGGGGAGCCGGAGGGACACCCGAGGCCCACGGCCCTGAGAGCCGTTGGGCAAAAAGCCGGCTTCCCACGGAAACAGTTTTCCTGAGGTGCAGACCCTCTCACAAGTGGTTGTGGCAAGGGAAAGCAAATGGCATCCACTTCTCTGGAAGAAACCACAGTGCCCAGCCATGTGCTAAGCCCATCAACCCTCACTGGGCTTCTGCCAGCGGAGTGAAAAGAGAGGAGCACAGCACGGGGACCCGTTTGACAAAAACCGGCCTCCCCCGAGAAAGTCTTTCCCCACGTGCAGACATGCTCCCAAGTGCCTGTGGCAAGGTGAAGGAAAGGCCCTACACTGACCTGGAAGAAACCACAGGTCCCAGGCACAGTCTGAGCGCATCCCTCATCCTGGCGGTTTTGCTAGCAAGAGTTCAACCCCAATGAACCCAGCCCGGAGACCCCCTGGTGTCAAAATGGCTTCCGATGAACAATATGCTCTTGCTGTGGAAAACCTATCCCAAGGGGGTGGTAGCCAGCTACACAAAATGCCACACAAAGAGGTGTAAGAAACAACATTGCCCAGGCATGGTCTAGGCCCCTCACCTCGTCCCTGTGCTTTGTGGAGCCGGAGGGACACCCGAGGCCCATGGCCCTGAGACCCGTTGGGCAAATAGGCGGCTTCCCACGGAAACAGTTTTCCTGAGGTGCAGACCCTCTCACAAGTGGTTGTGGCAAGAGAAAGCAAATGCCATCCACTTCTCTGGATGAAACCAAGGTGCCCAGCCATGTGCTAAGCCTTCCCATTCTCACTGGGCTTCTGGCAGCAGGAGTGAAAAGAGAGGAGCACAGCACTAGGTCCAATTGATAAAAACGGGCCTCCCCCGAGAAAGTCTTTCTCCACGTGCAGACATGCTCCCAAGTGCCTGTGGCAAGGTGAAGGAAAGGGCCTACACTGACCTGGAAGAGACCACAGGGCCCAGGCACAGTCTGAGCCCTTCCCTCATCCCAGCGGTTTTGCTAGCAGGAGTTCAACCCCAACGAACCCAGCTCGGAGACCCCCTGGGCCCAAACGGCTTCCGACGAACCATATGCTCTTGCTGTGGAAAACCTATCCCAAGGGGTGGTAGCCAGGTACACAAAATTCCACACACCCAGGTGTAAGAAACAACATTGCCCAGGCATGGTCAAGTCTCCTCACCTCGTACCTGTGCTTTGGGGAGCCGGAGGGACACCCCAGGCCAACGACCCTGAGACCCGTTGGGCCAAAAGCCGGATTCCCACGGAAACAGATTTCCTGAGGTGCAGACCCTCTCACAAGTGGTTGTGGCAAGGGAAAGCAAATGCCATTCACTTCTCTGCAAGAAACCACAGTGCCCAGCCATGTGCTAAGCCCTCCCATCCTCACTGGGCTTCTGGCAGCAGGAGTGAAAAGAGAGGAGCACAGCACTGGGACCCGTTTGACAAAAACCGGCCTCCCCCAAGAAAGTCTCTCTCCACATGCAGACATGCTCCCAAGTGCCTGTGGCAAGGTGAAGGAAAGGCCCTACACTGACCTGGAAGAGACCACAGGGCCCAGGCACAGTCTGAGCCCTTCCCTCATCCCGGCGGTTTTGCTAGCAGGAGTTGAACCCCAAGGAACACAGTCCAGAGACCCCCCTGGGGCCAAAACGGCTTCCGAGGAAAAATATGCTCTTGCTGTGGAAAACCTATCCCAAGTGGGGGTAGCCAGGTCAACAAAATGCCACACACCCAGGTGTAAGAAACAACATTTCCCAGGCATGGTCTAAGCCCCTCTACTCGTCCCTGTGCTTTTGGGTTAGGGTTCGGGTTAGGTTTAGGGTTCCGGTTCGGGTTAGGGTTAAGGTTCGGGTTAGGGTTTACGGTCAGGGTTAGGGTAGGGTTCGATATCTGGTTTGGCTTCGGGTTCTGGTTCGGGTTCGTTTTCGGGTTCGGGTTAGTGTTCGGGTTCGGGTTCGGTTTCAGGTTAGGGTTAGCATTCGGTTAGGGTTCGGGTTCTGGTTCGGGTTAGGGTTTGGGTTCGGGTTCGTGTTCTTGTTCGGGTTCGGATTAGGGTTCAGATTAGGGTTCGGGTTCGGTTTAGGGTTCGGGTTAGGGTTAGTGTTACTTTTCGTGTTAGGGTTCGGGTTAGGGTTAGGGTTAGCGTTAGGGTTAGGGTTCGGGTTCGGGTTAGGGTTCGGGTTAGGTATAGGGTTCGGGTTTGGGTTCGGGTTCGGGTCGGGTTAGGGTTCGGGTTAGGTTTCGGGTTAGGGTTAGGGTTCGGGTTAGGGTTAGGGTTCGGGTTCAGGTTAGGGTTCGGGTTCGGTTTAGGGTTCGGGTTAGGTTTAGGGTTCGGTTTCGGGTTAGGGTTAGGGTTATGGTTCAGGTAACGGATAGGGTTAGGGTAAGGGTCGGGTTAGGGTTCGGGTTACGGTTCGGGTTAGGGTTAGGGTTAGGGTTCGGGTTAGGGTTCGGGTTAGGGTTAGGTTTAGGTTAGGGTTAGGTTTAGGGTTAGGGTTAGGGTTAGGGTTGGGGTTAGGGTTAGGGTCGGGTTAGGGTTAGCGTTAGGGTTAGGGTTCGGGCTCAGGTTCGGGTTCGGGTTCGGGTTCGGGTTTGGGTTAGGGTTAGGGTTCGGGTTCGAATTCGGGTTAGGGCTCGGGTTAGGTTGGGGTTAGGGTTCGAGTTCGGGTTCGGGTTAGGGTTCGGGTTCTGGTTCGGGTTAGGGTTAGGGTTAGGGTTCGGGTTCGGATTAGGGTTAGGGTTCGCGTTCGGGTTAGGGTTAGGGTTAGGGTTAGGGTTCTGGTTCGGGTTCGGTTTCGGGTTAGGGTTAGGGTTAGGGTTCGTGTTAGGGTTCGTGTTAGGGTTCCGGTTAGGGTTAGGGTTCGGGTTAGGGTTAGGGTTCGGGTTCAGGTTAGGGTTCGGGTTCGGTTTAGGGTTCGGGTTAGGTTTAGGGTTCGGTTTCGGGTTAGGGTTAGGGTTATGGTTCAGGTAACGGATAGGGTTAGGGTAAGGGTCGGGTTAGGGTTCGGGTTACGGTTCGGGTTAGGGTTCGGGTTAGGGTTCGGGTTAGGGTTAGGATTAGGGTTAGGGTTAGCGTTAGGGTTAGGGTTATGGTTAGGGTTAGGGTGAGGGTTCAGTTTTGGGTTCGGGTTAGGGTTAGGGTTCGGGTTAGGGTTAGGTTTAGGTTAGGGTTAGGTTTAGGGTTAGGGTTAGGGTTAGGGTTGGGGTTAGGGTTAGGGTCGGGTTAGGGTTAGCGTTAGGGTTAGGTTTCGGGCTCAGGTTCGGGTTCGGGTTCGGGTTCGGGTTCGGGTTAGGGTTAGGGTTCGGGTTCGAATTCAGGTTAGGGCTCGGGTTAGGTTGGGGTTAGGGTTCGGGTTCGGGTTCGGGTTAGGGTTCGGGTTCTGGTTCGGGTTAGGGTTAGGGTTAGGGTTCGGGTTAGGGTTAGGGTTAGGGTTTTGGTTCGGGTTCGGTTTCGGGTTAGGGTTAGGGTTAGGGTTAGGGTTCGTGTTCGGGTTCGGGTTAGGGTTCAGGTTAGCGTTAGGGTTCGGGTTAGGGTTCGGGTTAGGGTTCGGTTTAGGTTTCGGGTTAGGGTTAGGGTTAGGGTTCGGGTTAGGGTTAGGGTTAGGGTTAGGGGTAGGTTTCGGGTTAGGGTGAGGGTTAGGGTTAGGGTTAGGGTTAGTGTTAGCATTAGGGTTAGGGTTCGTGTTAGGGTTCTGGTTAGGGTTAAGGCTAGCGTTACGGTTAGGGTTCGGGTTCGGGTTAGGGTTCGGTTTAGGTTTAGGGTTCGGGTTTCGGTTCGGGTTCGGGTTTGGGTTAGGGTTCGGGTTATGGGTAGGGTTAGGGTTCAGGTAACAGATAGCTTTAGGGTAAGGGTCGGGTTAGGGTTCGGGTTTCGGTTCGGGTTAGTTTAGGCTTAGGGTTAGGGTTAGTGTTCGGGCTCGGGTTAGGGTTAGGGTTAGGGTTCGGGTTAGGGTTCGGGTTCGGGTTAGGGTTAGGGTTAGGGTTCGGGTTCGGATTCTGGTTAGGGCTCGGGTTTGGGTTAGGGTTAGGGTTCGGGTTCGGGTTAGGGTTCGGGTTCTGGTTCGTGTTAGGGTTAGGGTTCGCGTTCGGGTTCGGGTTAGGGTTAGGGTTAGGGTTTGGGTTAGGGTTATGTTTCCGTTTCGGGTTAGGGTTAGGGTTAGGGTTCGGGTTAGGGTTAGGGTTAGGATTAGGGATAGGTTTCGGGTTAGGGTTAGGGTTAGGGTTAGGGTCAGCATTAGGGTTAGGGTTCGTGTTAGGGTTCGGGTTAGGGTTAAGGTTAGCATTAGGGTTAGGGTTCGGGTTCGGGTTAGGGTTCGGGTTAGGGTTCGGGTTTGCGTTATGGTTCGGGTTCAGGTTAGGGTTCAGGTTCGTGTTAGGGATCGGGTTCGGGTTAGGGTTCGGTTTAGGTTTCGGGTTAGGGTTAGGATTATTGTTAGGATTCTGGATAGGTTTCGGTTTCCAGTTAGGGATAGGGTTAGGGTTAGGGTCGGGTTAGGGTTAGGGTTAGGGTTAGGGTTAGGGTTAGGGTTAGGGTTCGGGTTCGGGTTCGGGTTAGGTTTAGGTTAGGGTTCGTTTTCGGGTTCGGATTAGGGTTCTTGTTCGGGTGAGGGTTCGGGTTCGGGTTCGGGTTAGGGTTAAGGTTCGGGTTAGGGTTAGGGTTAGGGTTAGGGTGAGGTTTAGGGTTCGCCTTCGGGTTAGGGTTAGGGTTAGTGTTAGGGTTCGGGATAGGGTTCGGGTTAGGGTTCGGGTGAGGGTTAGGGTTAGGGTTCAGGTTAGGGTTAGGTTTCGGGTTAGAATTCGGTTTCCAGTTACGGATAGGGTTAGGGTTAGGGTCGGGTTCAGGTTAGGTTTCGGGTTAGGGTTACGGATAGGGTTAGGGTTCGGGTTGTTTGAGGGTTAGGGTTAGGGTTAGGTTTACAGTTCGTGTTAGGGTTCGGGTTCGGGTTAGGGTTAGGGTTAGGGTTAGGTTTCCGGTTAGGGATAGGGTTAGGGTTAGGGTCGGGTTAGGGCTAGGTTTCGGGTTAGGGTTCCGGTTAGGGTCGGGTTTGTGTTCGGGTTCGGGTTAGGGTTAGGGTTAGGGTTCAGTTTAGGGATAGGGTTAGGGTAAAGTTCGGGTTAGGTTTCGGGTTACTCTTCGTGTTCGGGTTAGGGTTAGGGTTCTGGTAAGGTTTCGGGTCGGGGTAGGGTTAGGTTTCGGTTTCGGATTAGGGTTAGGGTTAGGGTTCGGGTTAGGGTTACTTTTAGGGTTAGGGTTAAGATTAGGGTTCGGGTTAGGGTTCGGGCTCGGGTTAGGGTTAGGGTTAGGCTTAGCGTTAGGGTTAGGGTGCGGGTTAGGGTTTGGGTTAAGATTCCTCTTAGGGTTCGGTTTAGGGTTCGGGTTAGGGTTAGGGTTCGGGTTAGGGTTAGGGTTAGGGTTAGGGTTCGGGTTAGGGTTCGGGTTAAGTTTAGGGTTAGGGCTAGGGTTCGGGTTAGGGTTAGGGTTAGGTTAGGGTTCGGGTTAGGGTTCGGGTTAGGGTTAGGGTTAGGGCTAGGGTTCGGGTTAGGGTTAGGTTCAGGTTAGGGTTCGGGTTCGGGTTAGGGTTAGGGTTAGGGTTAGCGTTAGGTTTAGGGTTCGGGCTCAGGTTCGGGTTCGGGTTCGGGTTTGGGTTAGGGTTAGGGTTCGGGTTAGGGTTAGGGTTAGGGTTAGGGTTAGGGTTCGGGTTAGGGTTAGGGTTAGGGGTAGGTTTCGTTTTAGGGTGAGGGTTAGGGTTAGGGTTAGGGTTAGTGTTAGCATTAGGGTTAGGGTTCGTGTTAGGGTTCGGGTTAGGGTTAAGGCTAGCGTTAGGGTTAGGGTTCGGGTTCGGATTAGGGTTCGGTTTAGGTTTAGTGTTCGGTTTTCGGTTCGGGTTCGGGTTTGGGTTAGGGTTCGGGTTAGGGGTAGGGTTAGGGTTCAGGTAACGGATAGCTTTAGGGTAAGGGTCGGGTTAGGGTTCGGGTTTCGGTTCGGGTTAGGTTAGGCTTAGGGTTAGGGTTAGTGTTCGGGTTAGGGTTCAGGTTCGGGCAGGGTTAGGGTTAGGGTTCGCGTTCGGGTTCGGGTTAGGGTTAGGGTTAGGGTTTAGGTTAGGGTTATGTTTCCGGTTCGGGTTAGGGTTAGGGTTAGGGTTCGGGTTAGGGTTAGGGTTAGGATTAGGGATAGGTTTCAGGTTAAGGTTAGGGTTAGGGTTAGGGTTAGGGTTAGGGTTAGCATTAGGGTTAGGGTTCGTGTTAGGGTTCGGGTTAGGGTTAAGGTTAGCATTAGGGTTAGGGTTCGGATTCGGGTTAGGGTTCGGGTTAGAGTTCGGGTTCGCGTTATGGTTCGGGTTCAGGTTAGGGTTCAGGTTCGTGTTAGGGATCGGATTCGGGTTAGGGTTCGGTTTAGGGTTCGGGTTAGGGTTAGGATTATTGTTAGGGTTCTGGTTAGGTTTCGGTTTCCAGTTAGGGATAGGGTTAGGGTTAGGGTTAGGGTTAGGGTTAGGGTTAGGGTCAGGTTAGGGTTAGGGTTAGGGTTAGGGTTTGGGTTAGGGTTCGGGTTAGGGTTAGGGTTAGGGTTCGGGTTACGGTTAGGATTCAGTTTAGGGTTCGGGTTAGAGTTAGGGTTAGGGTTAGGGTTAGGGTTTGGGTTAGGTTTCGGTTTAGGGTTAGGGTTCCAGTTAGGGTTAGGATTTCGGTTCGGGTTAGGGTTAGGGTTAGGGTTAGGGGTTAGGTTTAGGGTTAGGGTTCGGGTTAGGGTCAGGGTAATCATCAGGATCAGCGTCAGGGTGTGGATCAGGGTATAGGGTTTATGTTCCAGTTAGGGTACGGGTCGGGTAAGAGACCACTGTGCCAAGGCACCTTCTGAGCACTTCCCTCATCCTGGCAGTTTTGTCAGCAGGACTTCAACCCGAACGAACCCAGCCCGGAGATCCCCAGGGGCAAAAACTGCTTCCGACGAGCAATATGCTCTTGCTGTGGAAAACCTATCCCAAGGGGTGGTAGCCAGCTACACAAAAGGCCACATACCCAGGTGTAAGAAACAACATTGCCCAGGCATGGTCTAGGCCCCTCACCTCATCCCTATGCGTTGGGGAGCCGGAGGGACACCCGAGGCCCACGGCCCTTAGACCGTTGGGCAAAAAGCCGGCTTCCCACGGAAACAGTTTTCCTGCGGTGCAGACCCTCTCACAAGTGGTTGTGGCAAGGGAAAGCAAATGCCATGCACTTTTCTGGAAGAAACCACAGGGCCGAGCCATGTGCTAGGGCTCCCATACTCACTGGGCGCCTGGCAGCAGGAGTGAAAAGAGAGGAGCACAGCACTGGGACCCATTTGACAAAAACCGGCCTCCCACGAGAAAGTCTTTCCCCACGTGCAGACATGCTCCCAAGTGCCTGTGGCAAGGTGAAGGAAAGGCCCTACACTGACCTGGAAGAGACCACAGGGCCCAGGCACAGTCTGAGCCCTTCCCTCATCCCGACGATTTTGCTAGTAGGAGTTCAACCCCAACGAACACAGCCCGGAGACCCCCTGTGGCCAAAATGGCTTCCGACGAACAATATGCTCTTGCTGTTTAAAACCTATCCCAAGTGGTGGTAGCCAGCTACACAAAATGCCACACATCCAGGTGTAAGAAAGAACATTGTCTGGCATGGTCTAGGCCCCTCATCTCGTCCCTGAGTTTTGGGAAGCCGGAGGGACACCCGAGGCCCACAGCCCTGAGACACGTTGGGCAAAAAGCCGGCTTACCACGGAAAGAGATTTCCTGAGGTGCAGACCCTCTCACAAGTGGTTGTGGCAAGGGAAAGCAAATGCCAACCACTTCTCTGGAAGAAACCACAGTGCCCAGCCATTTGCTAAGCCCTCCCAACCTCACAGGGATTCTGGCACCAGGAGTGAAAAGAGAGGAGCACAGCACTGGGACCCGCTGACAAAAACTGGCCTCCCTCAAGAAAGTCTTTCCCCACGTGCAGACATGCTCCCAAGTGCCTGTGGTAAGGTGAAGGAAAGGCTCTACACTGACCTGGAAGAAACCACAGGTCCCAGGCACAGTCTGAGCGCATCCCTCATCCTGGCGGTTTTGCTAGCAGGCGTTCAACCCCAATGAACCCAGCCCGGAGACCCCCTCTTGTCAAAATGGCTTCCGATGAACAATATGCTCTTGCTGTGGAAAACCTATCCCAAGGGGGTGGTTGCCAGCTACACAAAATACCACACAAAGAAGTGTAAGAAACAACATTGCCCAGGCATGGTCAAGTCCCCTCACCTCGTCCCTGTGCTTTGGGGAGCCGGAGGGACACCCGAGGCCCACGGCCCTGAGACCCGTTGGGCAAAAAGCCGGCTTCCCACGGAAACAGTTTTCCTGAGGTGCAGACCCTCTCACAAGTGGTTGTGGCAAGGGAAAGCAAATGCCATCCACTTCTCTGGAAGAAACCACAGTGCCCAGCCATGTGCTAAGCCCTCCCATCCTCACTGGGCTTCTGGCAGCAGGAGTGCAACGAGAGGAGCACAGCACTGGGACCCGTTTGACAAAAACCGGCCTCCCCCTAGAAAGTCTTTCTCCACGTGCAGACATGCTCCCAAGTGCCTGTGGCAAGGTGAAGGAAAGGCCCTACACTGACCTGGAAGAGACCACAGGGCCCAGGCACAGTCTGAGCCCTTCCCTCATCCCGGCGGTTTTGCTAGCAGGAGTTGAACCCCAAGGAACACAGTCCAGAGACCCCCCTGGGGCCAAAACGGCTTCCGAGGAAAAATATGCTCTTGCTGTGGAAAACCTATCCCAAGTGGGGGTAGCCAGGTCAACAAAATGCCACACACCCAGGTGTAAGAAACAACATTTCCCAGGCATGGTCTAAGCCCCTCTACTCGTCCCTGTGCTTTTGGGTTAGGGTTCGGGTTAGGTTTAGGGTTCCGGTTCGGGTTAGGGTTCGGGTTAGGGTTTAGGGTTAGGGTTAGGGTTCGGGTTCGGGTTAGGGTTAAGGTTCGGGTTAGGGTTTACGGTCAGGGTTAGGGTTAGGGTTCGATATCTGGTTTGGCTTCGGGTTCTGGTTTGGGTTTGTTTTTGGGTTCGGGTTAGTGTTCGGGTTCGGGTTCGGTTTCAGATTAGGGTTAGCGTTCGGTTAGGGTTCGGGTTCTGGTTCGGGTTAGGGTTAGGGTTCCGGTTCGTGTTCTTGTTCGGGTTCGGATTAGGGTTCAGATTAGGGTTCGAGTTCGGTTTAGGGTTCGGGTTAGGGTTAGTGTTACGTTTCGTGTTAGGGTCCGGGTTAGGGTTAGGGTTAGCGTTAGGGTTAGGGTTCGGGTTCGGGTTAGGGTTCGGGTTAGGTATAGGGTTCGGGTTTGGGTTCGGGTTCGGGTCGGGTTAGTGTTCCGGTTAGGGTTTGGGTTCGGGTTCGGGTTAGGGTTCCGGTTCAGGTTAGGGTTCGGGTTCGGTTTAGGGTTCGGGTTAGGTTTAGGGTTCGGTTTCGGGTTAGGGTTAGGGTTATGGTTCAGGTAACGGATAGGGTTAGGGTAAGGGTCGGGTTAGGGTTCGGGTTACGGTTCGGGTTAGGGTTAGGGTTAGGGTTCGGGTTAGGGTTAGGATTAGGGTTAGGGTTAGCGTTAGGGTTAGGGTTAGGGTTAGGGTGAGGGTTCAGTTTCGGGTTCGGGTTAGGGTTAGGGTTCGGGTTAGGGTTCGGGTTTGGTTAAGGTTAGGGTTAGGGTTAGGGTTAGGGTTAGGGTTGGGGTTAGGGTTAGGGTCGGGTTAGGGTTAGCGTTAGGGTTAGGGTTCGGGCTCAGGTTCCGTTTCGGGTTCGGGTTTGGGTTAGGTTTAGGGTTCGGGTGCGAATTCGGGTTAGGGCTCGGGTTAGGTTGGGGTTAGGGTTCGAGTTCGGGTTAGGGTTCGGGTTCTGGTTCGGGTTAGGGTTAGGGTTAGGGTTCTGGTTAGGGTTAGGGTTAGGGTTCGCGTTCGGGTTAGGGTTAGGGTTCGGGTTAGGGTTAGGGTTAGGGTTAGGGATAGGTTTCGGGTTAGGGTGAGGGTTAGGGTTAGGGTTAGGGTTAGTGTTAGCATTAGGGTTAGGGTTCGAGTTAGGGTTCGGGTTAGGGTTAAGGTTATCGTTAGGGTTAGGGTTCGGGTTTGGGTTAGGGTTCGGTTTAGGTTTAGGGTTCGGGTTTGGGTTCGAGTTCGGGTTTGGGTTAGGGTTCGGGTTACGGTTCGGGATAGGGTTCAAGTAAGGGTAGGGTAAGGGTTAGGATTAGGTTAGGGTTAGGGTTAGGGTTAGGGTTCGGGTTCTGGTTCGGGTTAGGGTTAGGGTTAGGGTTCGGGTTAGGTTTAGGGTTAGGGTTCGCGTTCGGGTTAGGGTTAGGGTTAGGGTTTGGGTTCTGGTTCGTGTTCGGTTTCGGGTTAGGGTTAGGGTTAGGGTTCGTGTTCGGGTTCGGGTTAGGGTTCCGGTTAGGGTTAGGGTTCGGGTTAGGGTTAGGGTTCGGGTTCAGGTTAGGGTTCGGGTTCGGTTTAGGGTTCGGGTTAGGTTAGGGTTAGGTTAGGGTTCGGGTTAGGGTTCGGGTTAGGGTTAGGGTTAGGGGTAGGGCTAGGCTTCGGGTTAGGGTTAGGGTTAGGTTTAGTGTTAGGGTTAGGTTTCGGGTTCGGGTTCGTGTTCGTGTTCGGGTTCGGGTTCGGTTAGGGTTAGGTTTAGGGTTTGCGTTCGGGTTAGGTTTAGGGTTAGGGTTCAGGTTAGGGTTTAGTTTAGGGTTCCTCTTAGTGTTCGGTTTAGGGTTAGGGTTAGGGTTAGGGTTACGGTTAGGGTTAGGGTTCGGTTTCCAGTTAGGGATAGGGTTGGGGTTAGGGTCAGTTTAGGGTAAGGTTTAGGGTTAGGGTTAGGGTTCGGGTTAGGGTTCGGGTTAGGGTTAGGGTTAGGGTTCGGGTTACGGTTAGGATTCGGGTTAGGGTTCGGGTTAGAATTAGGGTTAGGGTTAGGGTTAGGGTTTGGGTTATGGTTCGGTTTAGGGTTAGGGTTCCAGTTAGGGTTAGGATTTCGGTTCGGGATAGGGTTAGGGTTAGGGTTAGGGGTTAGGTTTAGGGTTAGGGTTCGGGTTAGGGTCAGGGTAATCATCAGGATCAGCGTCAGGGTGTGGATCAGGGCATAGGGTTTATGTTCCAGTTAGGGTACGGGTCGGGTAAGAGACCACTGTGCCAAGGCACCTTCTGAGCACTTCTCTCATCCTGGCGGTTTTGCCAGCAGGACTTCAACCCGAACGAACCAGCCCGGAGACCCCCAGGGGCAAAAACTGCTTCCGACGAGCAATATGCTCTTGCTGTGGAAAACCTATCCCAAGGGGTGGTAGCCAGCTACACAAAATGCCACACACCCAGGTATAAGAAACAACATTGCCCAGGCATGGTCTAGGCCCCTCACCACATCCCTGTGCTTTGGGGAGCCGGAGGGACACCCGAGGCCCACGGCCCTGAGACCCGTTGGGCAAAAAGCCGGCTTCCCACGGAAACAGTTTTCCTGCGGTGCAGACCCTCTCACAAGTGGTTGTGGCAAGGGAAAGCAAATGCCATGCACTTTTCTGGAAGAAACCACAGGGCCGAGCCATGTGCTAGGGCTCCCATACTCACTGGGCGCCTGGCAGCAGGAGTGAAAAGAGAGGAGCACAGCACTGGGACCCATTTGTCAAAAACCGGCCTCCCACGAGAAAGTCTTTCCCCACGTGCAGACATGCTCCCAAGTGCCTGTGGCAAGGTGAAGGAAATGCCATACACTGACCTGTAAGGGACCACAGGGCCCAGGCACAGTCTGAGCCCTTCCCTCATCACGGCGGTTTTGCTAGCAGGAGTTCAACCCCAACGAACACAGCCCAGAGACCCCTGGGGCAAAAACGGCTTCCGACGAGCAATATGCTCTTGCTGTAAAAACCTATCCCAGTGGGGGTAGCCAGGTAAACAAAATGCCACACACCCAGGTGTAAGAAACAACATTGCCCAGGCATGGTCTAAGCCCCTCACCTCGTCCCTGTGCTTTGGGGAGCCGGAGGGACACCCGAGGCCCATGGGCCTGAGACCCGTTTGGCCATAAGCCTGCTTCCCACGGAAACAGTTTTCCTGATGTGCAGATCCTCTCCCAAGTGGTTGTGGCAAGGTAAAGCAAATGCCATCCACGTCCCTGGAAGAAAACACACTGCCCAGCCATATTTTAAGCCCTCCCATCCTCAGTGGGCTTCTGACAGCAGGAGTGAAAAGAGAGGAGCACAGCAATAGGACCCGTTTGACAAAAACCGGCTTCCCACGGGAAAGTCTTTCTCCACGTGCAGACATGCTCCCAAGTGCCTGTGGCAAGGTGAAGGAAATGCCATACACTGACCTGTAAGAGACCACAGGCCCCAGGCACAGTCTGAGCCCTTCCCTCATCCCGGCGGTTTTGGTAGCAGGAGTTCAACCCCAACGAACACAGCCCGGAGACCCCTCGGGCAAAAACGGCTTCCGAGGAGCAATATGCTCTTGCTGTGGAAAACCTATCGCAAGTGGGGGTAGCCAGGTAAACAAAATGCCACACACCCAGGTGTATGAAACAACATTGCCCAGGCATCGTCTAAGCCCCTCACCTCGTCCCTGTGCTTTGGGGAGCCGGAGGGACTCCCGAGGCCCACGGGCCTGAGACCCCTTTGGCCAAAACCCGGCTTCCCATGGAAACAGTTTTCCTGAGGTGCAGACCCTCTCACAAGTGGTTGTTGCAAGGTAAAGCAAATGCCATCCACGACTCTGGAAGGAACCACAGTGCCCAGCCATGTTCTAAGCCCTCCCATCCTCACTGGGCTTCTGGCAGCAGGAGTGAAAAGAGAGGAGCACAGCACTGGGACCCGTTTGACAAAAACCGGCTTCCCACGAAAAAGTCTTTCTCCACGTGCAGACATGCTCCCAAGTGCTGAGGACATAGTACTGAGACATATTTGGCAGAAACGGGTTCAAATGAAAAATATTTCTTGATGTGCAAACTCTATCTTAATTTGTTGTGGCAAGGTAAAGGATGTGCCATATGCTTATTTGTAAGAAATAACAGGTCCCATGGACGGTCTGAGCCCTAAGATCATCACTGTTCTTTTGGTATCATGAGTTAAAACCGAGGCAAACAGCTGAGAAAATTTGGCAAAAACCGCCTTTCAATGAAATAGATTTTCTCTTTTGCAAACTCTATCATAATTGTTTGTGCCAATGTAAAGAAAATGCCATACGCTTATCTGTAAGAAACAGAAGTTTCCAGGATCGGTCTGAGCCCTCACATCATCAATGTGATTTTGGTAGCATTAGTTAATCCCAAACAACACGGTATTGAGACACATTTGACAAAAAACCGCTTCCAACGAAAAATATTTTGTTCATGTTGAAACCCTATCATATGTGGTTGTGGCAATGTAAAGAAAATGCCACACCCTTATGTGTAAGAAACAACATTACCCAGGAACAGTCTAAGCCCTAACATCATCACTGTGCTTTTGGTAGCATGAGTGAAACCCGAGGAATACAGCACTTAGACACATTTGGGAAAAACCGGCTTCCAATGAAAACTATTTTCTTAACGTGGAAACCCTATCACAAGGGGTTGTGGAAGGTAAAGTAAAAAAGCGGAGTTCCAACGAGAAATATTTTCTTCACGTAGAAACCCGTTCCTGGGCACTGTTGTTTCTTACAGATAAGTGTGTGGCATTTATTTATCTGGCCACAACCACTTACGTTTGGGTTTGAAAGGGAAGAAAATATTATTCATTGGAACGCGATTTTTGCCAAATGTGTCTTAGTGCTGTTTGCCTCCGCTTTAACTCCCGCTCCCAAAAGCACAGTGCTGATATTAAGGCTCAGACTGTTCCAGGGCACTGTTGTTTCTTACAGATAAGCGTATGGCATTTTCTTTACATTGGCACAAACAATTATGGGTTTCGGGTTCGGGTTCGGGTTCGGGGTTTGGGTTCTGGTTCTGGTTCTGGTTCGGGTAGGTTTCAGGTTCGGGTTCGGGTAGGGTTCTGGTTCGGGTTCGGGTAGGGTTCGGTTTCGGTTTCGGTTCGGGTTCGGTATCGGTTTCGCTTTCAGTTATGGATTCGGGTTCGGGTTCGGGTTAGGGGTTAGGGTTCGGGTTCGGGTTCTGTTTCGGTATTGGTTTCGCTTTCGAGTATGGATTCGGGTTCGGGTTAGGATTAGGGTTCGGGTTTGGGTTCAGGTTCGGGTTAGGGTTCGGGTTCGGGTTAGGGTAAGGGTTCGGGTTCGGGTTCGGGTTCGGGTTAGGGTTCGGTTTAAGGTTAGGGTTCGGGTTAGGGTTAGGGTTAGGGTTCGGTTTAGGGTTAGGGTTAGGGTTAGGGTTAGGGTTAGGGTTCGGGTTAGGGTTCGTTTTCGGGTTAGGGTTTGGGTTCGGGTTCGGGTTCGGGTTCGGGTTAGGGTTCGGTTTCGGGTTCGGGTTCGGGTTCGGGTTAGGTTTCGGGTTCGGGTTCGGTTTAGGGTTAGGGTTCGGGTTAGGGTTAGGGTTCGGGTTAGGGTTCGTTTTTGGGTTAGGGTTCGGGTTCTGGTTAGGGTTAGGGTTCGGGTTCGGGTTAGGGTTAGGGTTAGGTTACGGTTAGGGTTAGGGTTAGGGTTCGGGTTACGTTTAGGGTTCAGGTTAAGGTTCGGGTTCGGGTTCGGGTTAGGGCTCGGGTTTGGGATTGGGTTCGGTTTCCGGTTAGGG
The DNA here is from genome assembly GCF_023065955.2 of Ursus arctos. Lineage (NCBI taxonomy): Eukaryota > Metazoa > Chordata > Mammalia > Carnivora > Ursidae > Ursus > Ursus arctos. Next base: position 82,129,495 of record NW_026623111.1, read on the forward strand.
TTAGGGTTAGGGTTATGGTTAGGGTTCGGGGGTAGCGTTAGGGTTAGGGTTAGTGTTACTGTTTGGTTTAGGGTTAGGGTTAGGGTTAGGGTTCACGTTAGTGTTAGGGTTCGGGTTCTGGTTAGGGTTAGGGTTCGGGTTCGGGTTAGGGTTAGGGTTAGGGTTACGGTTAGAGTTCGGGTTAGGGTTTGGGTTAGGGTTAGGGTTTGGTTTCGGGTTCGGGTTCAGGTTAGGGTTAGGGTTAGGGTTTGGGTAGGGTTAGGGTTCGGGTTCGGGTTATGGTTAGGGTTAGGGTTAGGGTTACGGTTAGGGTTAGGGTTAGTGTTCGGTTTAGGGTTAGGGTTCAGGTTAGGGTTCGGGTTCGGGTTAGGGTTCGGGATTGGGTTCGATTTCAGTTTAGGGTTAGGGTTAGGGTTATGGTCAGGGTTCGGGTTAACGTTAGGGTTAGGGTTAGGGTTACTGTTTGGTTTAGGGTTAGGGTTAGGGTTAGGGTGCAGGTTAGGGTTAGGGTTCGGGTTAGGGTTAAGGTTACTGTTAGGGTTAGGTTTTGGGTTAGGGTTAGGTTTACGGTTATATTTCGGGTATGGTTAGGGTTAGGGTTAGAGTTCCGGTTAGGATTCCGGTTCGGGTTAGGGTTCGGGTTAGGGTTAGGGTTCGGGTTAGGGGTTTGGGTTTGGCTTCAGGTTAGGGATTCGCGTTAGGGCTAGGGTTCGGGTTAGGGTTAGGGTTAGGGTTAGGGTTCGGGTTAGGGTTAGGGTTAGTGTTAGGGTTAGGGTTCGGGTTAGGGTTAGAGTGAGGTTTAGGGTTTGGTTTCGGGTTAGGTTTTGGGTTAGAGTTAGGGTTAGGGTTACGGGTAGGGTTAGGGTTACGATTCGGGTTCGGGTCGGGTTAGGGTTAGGGTTAGGGTTCAGGTTAGGGATAGGGTTAGGGTTAGGGTCGGGTTAGGGTTAGGGTTCAGGTTAGGGTTATGGTTAGGGTTAGGTTTAGGGTTAGGATTAGGGTTAGTTTTTGGGCTAGGGTTAGGGTTTGGGTAGGGTTAGAGTTCGGGTTAGGGTAGATTTTGGGTTCGGGTTCGGTTTTGGGTTTGTGTTAGGGTTAGGTTTCGGTTTAGTGTTAGGGGTCAGATTAGGGGTAGGGTTTGGGTTCGGGTTAGGGTTCGGGGTAGGGTTAGGGTTCGGGTTCGGTTTCGGAGTAGGGTTATGGTTAGGGTAAAATTTTGGGTTAAGGTTCGTGTTAGGGTTAGGGTTAGGGTTAGGGTTAGGGCTCGGGTTTGGGTTCCGGTTAGGGTTAGTGTTAGGGTTAGGGCTCGGTTTATGTTTAGGGTGAGGTTTAGGGTTTGCGTTCGGGTTAGGTTTAGGGTTAGGGTTAGGTTTAGGGTTAGAGTTCAGGTTAGGGTTTGGGTTAGGGTTAGGGTTTGGATTCGGGTTCGGGTTCAGGTTAGGGTTAGGGTTAGGATTCGGGTAGGGTTAGGGTTTGGGTTCGGGTTATGGTTAGGGTTAGGGTTACGGTTAGGTTTAGGGTTAGGGATCGGGTTAGGGTTAGGGTTAGGGTTCGGGTTAGGGTTAGGGTTAGGTTTAGGGTTTGGGTTAGTGTTAGGTTTACGGTTATATTTCGGGTATGGTTAGGGTAGGGTTAGAGTTCCGGTTAGGATTCGGGTTCGGGTTAGGGTTCGGGTTAGGGCTAGGGTTCGGGTTAGGGTTAGGGTTCGGGTTAGGGGTTTGGGTTTGGCTTCGGGTTAGGGATTCGCGTTAGGGCTAGGGTTCGGGTTAGGGTTAGGGTTCGGGTTATGGGTTCGGGTTTGGGTTCGTGTTAGGGATTCGGGTTCGCGTTCGGGTTAGGGTTCGGGTTCAGATTCATGTCAGGGTTAGGGTTCGGGTTCTGGTCAGGGTTTGGGTTATGGTAGGGTCAGGGTCAGGGTCAGGGTTTAGGGTTTAGGGTCAGGGTTAGGGTTGGGGTCAGGGTCAGGTATTAGGGTTTAGGATTAGGATTAGGGTCAGGGTCATGGTCAGGATCAGGGTCAGGGTCAGTGTCAGGGTTAGGGTTCGTGTTCGGTTGACGGTTCGGGTCGGGTTCCGGTTCGGGTTATGGATGGGGTTACGGTTAGGGTTCGGGTTAGCGTTAGGATTAGGGTTAGGTTTCGGGCTAGGGTTAGGGTTCGGGGTAGGGTTAGAGTTTGGGTTAGGGTTAGATTTTGGGTTCGGGTTCGGTTTTGGGTTTGTGTTAGGGTTAGGGTTCGGTTTAGGGTTAGGGGTCGGATTAGGGGTAGGGTTTGGGTTCGGGTTAGGGTTAGGGTTACGGTTCAGGTTCGGGTTAGGGTTAGGGTTTGTGTTAGGGTTCCTCTTAGGGTTCGGTTTAGGGTTAGGTTTAGGGTTAGGTTTGGGTTAGGGTTAGGGTTTGGATTCGGGATACGGTTCGGTTTCAGGTTAGGGTTAGGGTTAGGGTTCGGGTTAGGGTTAGGGTTCGGGTTAGGGTTCGTTTTCGGGTTAGGGTTCGGGTTCGGGTTAGGGTTCGGGTTCGGGTTCGGGTTCGGGTTCGGGTTAGGGTTAGGGTTAGGGTTCGGTTTAGGGTTAGGGTTCGGGTTCGGGTTAGGGTTCGGTTAGGGTTCGTTTTTGGGTTAGGGTTCGTTTTCGTGTTAGGGTTCGGGTTCGGGTGAGGGTTAGGGTTCGGGTTAGGGTTCGGGTTAGGGTTAGGGTTCGGGTTAGGGTTCGGGTTAGGGTTAGGGTTCGGTTAGGGTTCGTTTTTGGGTTAGGGTTCGTTTTCGGGTTAGGGTTCGGGTTCGGGTTCGGGTTAGGGTTCGGGTTAGGGTTCGGGTTAGGGTTCAGGTTAGGGTTAGGGTTACGGTTCGGGTTAGGGTTCGGGTTCGGGTTAGGGTTAGTGTTACGTTTAGGGTTAGGGTTAGGGTTAGGGTTAGGGTTAGGGATGGGGTTCGGGTTCGGTTTCGGGTTCGGGTTAGGGTTAGGGTTAGGGTTCGGGTTAGGGTTTGTGTTAGGGTTAGGGTTTGGATTTGGATTCGGGTTCAGTTTAGGGTTAGGGTTAGGGTTCAGGTAGGGTTAGGTTTCGGGTTCGGGTTATGGTTAGGGTTAGGGTTAGGGTTACGGTTAGGGTTAGGGTTAGGGTTCGGGTTAGGTTTAGGGTTCAGGTTAAGGTTCGGGTTCGGGTTAGGGTTCGGGTTTGGGATTGGGTTCAGTTTCCGGTTAGGGTTAGGGTTAGGGTTATGGTTAGGGTTCGGGTTAGCGTTAGCGTTAGGGTTAGTGTTACTGTTTCGTTTAGGGTTAGGGTTAGGGTTAGGGTTCAGGTTAGGGTTAGGGTTCGGGTTCGGGTTAGGGTTAGGGTTCGTGTTCGGGTTTGGGTTAGGGTTAGGGTTACGGTTAGAGTTCGGGTTAGAGTTTGGGTTAGGGTTAGGGTTTGGATTCAGGTTCGGGTTTAGGTTAGGGTTAGGGTTAGGGTTCGGGTAGGGTTAGGGTTCGGGTTCGGGTTAGGGTTAAGGTTACTGTTAGGGTTAGGTTTTGGGTTAGGGTTATGTTTACGATTATATTTCGGGTATGGTTAGGGTTAGGGTTAGAGTTCCGATTAGGATTTGGGTTCGGGTTAGGGTTCGGTTAGGGCTAGGGTTCGGGTTAGGGTTAGGGTTCGGGTTAGGTGTTCGGGTTTGGCTTCGGGTTAGGGATTCGCGTTAGGGCTAGGGTTCGGGTTCGGGTTAGGGTTAGGGTTAGGGTTAGTTTTCGGGTTAGGGTTAGGGTTCGGGTTCGGGTTCGGGTTAGTGTTAGGGTTAGGGTTCAGGTTAGGGTTAGAGTGAGGTTTAGGGTTTGGGTTCGGGTTAGGTTTTGGGTTAGGGTTACGGTTAGAGTTACGGTAAGGGTTAGGGTTGCGATTCGGGTTCGGGTCGGGTTAGGGTTAGGGTTAGGGTTCAGGTTAGGGATAGGGTTAGGGTTAGGGTCGGGTTAGGGTTAGGGTTAGAGTTCAGGATAGGGTTAGGTTTCGGGTTAGGGTGAGGGTTAGTGTTAGGGTTACGGTTTGAGTTAGAGTGAGGTTAAGGGTTTGGTTAGGGTTAGGGTTAGGGTTAGGGTTAGGGTTAGGGTTAGGGTTCTGGTTAGGGTCAGGGTAATGGTCAGGATCAGGCTCAGGGTCTGGGTCAGGGTATAGGGTTTGGGTTCCAGTTAGGGTACGGGTCGGGTAAGAGACCACAGTGCCCAGGCACCGTCTGAGCCCTTCACTCATCCCGGGGGTTTTGCAGCAGGACTTCAACCCGAACGAACCCAGCCCGGAGACCCCCTGGGGCAAAAACGGCTTCCGACGAGCAATATGCTCTTGCTGTGGAAAACCTATCCCAATTGGGGGTAGACAGGTAATTAAAATGCCACACACCCAGGTGTAAGAGACAACATTGCCCAAGCATGGTCTAAGCCCCTCACCTCGTCCCTGTGCTTTTGGTAGCCCGAGGGACACCCGAGACCCACGGATCTTAGACCCGTTTGGCATAAAGCCGGCTTCCCACGGAAACAGTTTTCCTGAGGTGCAGACCCTCTCACAAGTGGTTGTGGCAAGGTAAAGCAAATGCCCTCCACTTCTCTGGAAGAAACCACAGTGCCCAGCCATGTTCTAAGCCCTCCCATCCTCACTGGCCTTCTGGCAGCAGGAGTGAAAGAGAGGAGCACAGCACTGGGACCTGGTAACAAAATCGGCTTCCCACGGGAAAGTCTTTCTCCACGTGCAGACATGCTCCCCAGTGCCTGTGGCAAGGTGAAGGAAATGCCATACACTGACCTGTAAGAGACCACAGGGCCCAGGCACAGTCTGAGCCCTTCCCTCATCCCGGCGGTTTTGCCAGCAGGAGGTCAACCCCAACGAACCCAGCACGGAGATACCTGGGGCAGAAACGGCTTCCGACAAGCAATATGCTCTTGCTGTGGACAACCTCTCCCAAGTGGGGGTAGCCAGGTAAACAAAATGCCACACACCCAAGTGAAAGAAACAACATTGCCCAGGCATGGTCTAAGCCCCTCACCTCGCCCCTGTGCTTTTGGGAGATTGAGGGACACCCGAGGCCCACGGCCCTGAGACCCATTTGGCAATAAGCCGGCTTCCCACGGAAACAGCTTTCCTGAGGTGCAGACCCTCTCACAAGTGGTTGTGGCAAGGTAAAGCAAATGCCATCCACGATTCTGGAAGAAACCGCAGTGCCCAGCCATGTTCTAAGCCCTCCCATCCTCACTGGGCTTCTGGCAGCAGGAGTGAAAATAGAGGATCAAAGTACTGGGACCCTTTGACAAAAACCGGCTTCCCACGAAAAAGTCTTTCTCCACGTGCAGACATGCCCCCAAGTGCCTGTGGCAAGGTGAAGGAAATGCCATACACTGACCTGTAAGAGACCACAGGGCCCAGGCACACTCTGAGCCGTTCCCTCATCCCAGAGGTTTTGCTACCAGGAGTTAAACCCCAAGGAACACAGCCCGGAGACCCCTCGGGCAAATTCGGCTTCCGACGATCATATGCTCTTGCTGTGGAAAACCTATCCCAAGTGGGGGTAGTCAGGTAAACAAAATGCCACACACCCAAGTGTAAGAAACAACACTGCCCAGGCATGGTCTAAGCCCCTCACCTCATCCCTGTGCTTTTGGGAGTCAGAGGGAAACCCGAGGCCCACGCCATGAGACCCGTTTTGCAATAAGCCGGCTTCCCACGGAAACAGTTTTCCTGAGGTGCAGACCCTCTCACAAGTGGTTGTGGCAAGGTAAAGCAAATGCCATGCACATCTCTGGAACAAACCACAGTACCCAGCCATGTTCTAAGCCCTCCCATACTCACTGGGCTTCTGGCAGCAGGAGTGAAAAGAGAGGAGCACAGCACTGGGACCTGTTTGACAAAAACCGGCTTCCCACGGGAAAGTCTTTCTCCACGTGCAGACATGCTCCCAAGTGCCTGTGGCAAGGTGAAGGAAATGCCATACACTGACCTGTAAGAGACCACAGGGCCAAGGCACAGTCTGAGCCCTTCCCTCATCCCGGCGGTTTTGCTAGCAGGAGTTCAACCCCAAAGAACACAGCCCGGAAACCCCTGGGCAATAAAGGCTTCCGACAAGCAATATGCTCTTGCTGTGGAAAAACTATCCAAAGTGGGGGTAGCCAGGTAAACAAAATGCCACACACCGAGGTGTAAGAAACAACATTGCCCAGGCATAGTCTAAGCCCCTCACCTTGTCCCTGTGCTTTTGGGAGCCGGAGGGACACCCGAGGCCCACAGCCCCGAGACCCGTTTGGCAAAAAGCCGGCTTCCGACAGAAACAGTTTTCCTGAGGTGCAGACCCTCTCACAAGTGGTTATTGCAAGATAAAGCAAATGCCATCCACTTCTCTGGAACAAACCACAGTACCCAGCCATGATCTAAGCCCTCCCATACTCACTGGGCTTCTGGCAGCAGAAGTGAAAAGAGAGGAGCACAGCACTGGGACCCGTTTGACAAAAACCGGCTTCCCACGGGAAAGTTTTTCTCCACGTGCAGACATACTCCCAAGTGCCTGTGGCAAGGTGAAGGAAATGCCTTACACTGACTTGTAAGAGACCACAGGGCCGAAGCACAGTCTGAGCCCTTCCCTCATCCCGGCGGTTTTGCTAGCAGGAGTTCAACCCCAACGAACCCAGCCTGGAGACCCGTGGGGGAAATACGGCTTCCGACGAGCAATATGCTCTTGCTGTGGAAAACCTACCCAAGTGGGGGTAGCCAGGTAAACAAAATGGAACACACCTAAGTGTAAGAAAAAACATTGCCCAGGCGTTGTCTAAGCATCTCAACGCGTCCCTGTGCTTTGGGGAGCCGGAGCGACACCCGAGTTCCACGGCTCTGAGACAAGTTTGGCCAAAAGCCGGCTTCACATGGAAACAGTTTTCCTGAGGTGCAGACCCTCTCACAAGTGGTTGTGGCAAGGTAAAGCAAATGCCACCCACGTCTGTGGAAGAACCACAGTGCCCAGCCATGTTCAAAGCCCTCCCATCCTCACTGGGCTTCTGGCAGCAGGAGTGAAAAGAGAGGAGCACAGCACTGGGAACAGTAGGACAAAACCGGCTTCGCATGGGAAAGTCTCCACGTGCAGACAAGCGCCCCAGTGCCTGTGGCAAGGTGAAGGAAATGCCATACACTGACCTGTAAGAGACCACAGGGCCCAGGCACAGTCTGAGCCCTTCCTTCATCCCGGCGGTTTTGCTAGCAGGAGTTCAACCCCAACGAACCCAGCCCGGAGACCCCTAGGGCAAATACGGCTTCGGACGAGCAATATGCTCTTGCTGTGGAAAACCTATCAAAAGTGGGGGTAGCCAGGTAAACAAAATGCCACACACCCAAGTGTAAGAAAGAACATTGCCCAGGCATGGTCTAAGCCCCTCACCTCATCCCTGTGCTTTTGGGAGCTGGAGGGTCACCCGAGGCTCACGGCCCTGAGACCCGTTTGGCAAAAAGCCGGCTTCCTACGGAAATAGTTTTCCTGAGGTGCAGACCCTTTCACAAGTGGTTGTGGCAAGGTAAAGCAAATGCCATCCACTTCTCTGGAAGGAACCACAGTACCCAGCCATGTTCTAAGCCCTCCCATCCTCACTGGCCTTCTGGCAGCGGGAGTGAAAAGAGAGGAGCACAGCATGGGACCCGTTTGACAAAAACCGGCTTCCCACGGGAAAGTCTTTCTCCACGTGCAAACATGCTCCCCAGTTCCTGTGGGAAGGTGAAGGAAATGCCATACACTGACCTGTAAGAGACCACAGGGCCCAGGCATAGTGTGAGGCCTTCCCTAAACCTAGCGGTTTTGCTAGCAGGAGTTCAACCCCAACGAACCCAGCCCGGAGACCCCTGGGGCAAAAACGGCTTCCGACGAGCAATATGCTCTTGCTGTGGAAAACCTATCCCAAGTGGGGGTAGCCAGGTAAACAAAATGCCACACCCCCAAGTGTAAGAAACAACATTGCCCATGCATGGTCTAAGCCTCTCACCTAGTCCCTTGCTTTGGGGAGCCGGAGGGACGCCCGAGGCCCACGGCCCTGAGACACGTATTGCAAAAAATGGCTTCCCACGGAAACAGTTTTCCTGAGGTGCAGACCCTCTTACAAGTGGTTGTGGCAAGGTAAAGCAAATGCCATCCACTTCTCTGTAAGAAACCACAGTGCCCAGCCATGTTCTAAGCCCTCCCATCCTCCCTGGGCTTCTGGCAGCAGGAGTGAAAAGAGAGGAGCACAGCACTGGGACCCATTTGGCCAAAAGTCGGCTTCCCACGGAAACAGTTTTCCTGAGGTGCAGACCCTCTCACAAGTGGTTGTGGCAGGTTAAAGCAAATGCCATCCACTTCTCTGGAAGAAACCACAGTGCCCAGCCATGTTCTAAGCCCTCCCATACTCACTGGGCTTCTCGCCGCAGGAGTGAAAAGAGAGGAGCACAGCACTGGGACCCTTTTGACAAAAACCGGCTTCTCACGGGAAAGTCTTTCTCCACATGCAGACATGCTCCCAAGTGTCTTTGGCAAGGTGAAGGAAATGCCATACAATGACCTGTAAGACACCACAGGGCCCAGGCACAGTCTGAGCCCTTCCCTCATCCCGGCGGTTTTGCTAGCAGGAGTTGCACCCCAACGAACACAGCCCGGAGACCCCTGGGGCAAAAACGGCTTCCGACGAGCAATATGCTCTTGCTGTGGAAAACCTATCCCAAGTGGGGGTAGCCAGGTAAACAAAATGCCAAACACCCAGGTGTAAGAAACAACATTGCCCAGGCATGGTCTAAGCCCCTCACCTCCTCCCTGTGCTTTTGGGAGCCGGAGTGACACCCGAGGCCCACGGCCCTGAGACCCGTTTGGTCAAAAGCCGGCTTCCCACGGAAACAGTTTTCCTGAGGTGCAGACCCTCTCACAAGTGGTTGTGGCAGGTTAAAGCAAATGCCATCCACTTCTCTAGAAGAAACCACTGTGCCCAGCCATGTTCTAAGCCCTCCCATCCTCCCTGGGCTTGTGGCTGCAGGAGTGAATAGAGAGGAGCACAGCACTGGGACCCGTTTGACAAAAAGCGGCTTCCCACGAAAAAGTCTCTCTCCACGTGCAGAAATGATCCCAAGTGCCTGTAGCAAGGTGAAGAAAATGCCATACACTGACCTGTAGGAGACCACAGGGCCCAGGCAGAGTCTGAGCCCTTCCATCATCCCGGCGGTTTTGCTAGCAGGAGTTGTACCCGAACGAACCCAGCCCTTAGACCCCTGGGGCCAAAACGGCTTCTGACGAGCAATATGCTCTTGCTGTGGAAAACCTATCCCAAGTGGGGGTAGCCAGGTAAACAAAATGCCACACACCCAGGTGTAAGAAACAACATTGCCCAGGCATGGTCTAAGGCCCTCTCCTTGTCCCTGTGCTGTGGGGAGCCCGAGGGACACCCGAGGCCCATGGCCCTGAGACCCGTTTGGCCAAAAGCCGGCTTCCCAGGAAAACAGTTTTCCTGAGATGCAGACCCTCTCACAAGTGGTTGTGGCAGGGTAAAGCAAATGCCATCCGCTTCTCTGGAAGAAACCACAGTGCCCAGCCATGTTCTAAACCCTCCCATACTCACTGGGCTTCTGGCAGCAGGAGTGAAAAGAAAGCACAGCAATGGGACCCGTTTGACAAAAACTGGCTTCCCACAGGAAAGTGTTTCTCCACATGCGGACATGCACCCAAGTGCCTGTGGCAAGGTGAAGGAAATGCCATACACTAACCTGTAAGAGACCACAGGGCCCAGGCACAGTCTGAGCCTATCCCTCATCCCGGTGGTTTTGCTAGCAGGAGTTCAACCCCAACGAACCCAGCCCGGAGACCCGTGGGGCAAATACGGCTTCCGACGAGCAATATGCTCTTGCTGTGGAATACCTACCCAAGTGGGGGTAGCCAGGTAAACAAAATGGAACACACCCAAGTGTAAGAAAAAACATTGCCCAGGCGTGGTGTAAGCATCTCAACGCATCCCTGTGCTTTGGGGAGCCGGAGGGACACCCGAGTTCCACGGCTCTGAGACAAGTTTGGCCAAAAGCCGGTTTCCCATGGAAACAGTTTTCCTGAGGTGCAGACCCTCTCACAAGTGGTTGTGGCAAGGTAAAGCAAATGCCATCCACGTCTCTGGAAGAAACCACAGTGCCCAGCTATATTCTAAGCCCTCCCATCCTCAGTGGGCTTCTGGCAGCAGGAGTGAAAAGAGAGGAGCACAGCACTGGGACCCGTTTGACAAAAACCGGCTTCCCACGGGAAAGTCTTTCTCCACGTGCAGACATGCTCCCATGTGCCTGTGGTAAGGTGAAGGAAATGCCATACACTGAACTGTAAGAGACAGCAGGGCCCAGGCACAGTCTGAGCCCTTCCCTCATCCCGGCGGTTTTGCTAGCAGGAGTTCAACCCCAACGAACCTAGCCCGGAGACCCCTGGGGCAAATACGGCTTCCGACGAGCAATATGCTCTTGCTGTGGAAAACCTGTCCGAACTGGGGGTAGCCAGGTAAACAAAATGCCACACACCCAAGTGTAAGAAAGAACATTGCCCAGGCATGGTCTAAGCCCCTCACCTCATCTCTTTGCTTTTGGGAGCCGGAGGGACACCCGAGGCCCACGGCCCTGAGACCCGTTTGGCAAAAAGGCGGCTTCCCACGGAAATAGTTTTCCTGATGTGCAGACCCTCTCACAAGTGGTTGTGGCAAGGTAAAGCAAATGCCATCCACTTCTCTGGAAGGAACCACAGTACCCAGCCATATTCTAAGCCCTCCCATCCTCACTGGGCTTCTGGCAGCAGGAGTGAAAAGAGAGGAGCACAGCATGGAACCCGTTAGACAAAAAGCGGCTTCCCACGGGAAAGTCTTTCTCCACGTGCAAACATGCTCCCCAGTTCCTGTCAGAATGTGAAGGAAATGCCATACACTGACCTGTAAGAGACCACAGGGCCCAGGCACAGTCTGAGCCCTTCCCTCATCCCGGCGGTTTTGCTAGAAGGAGTTCAACCCCAACGAACACACCCTGGAGACCCCTGGGGCAAAAACGGCTTCCGAGAAGCAATATGCTCTTGCTGTGGAAAACCTATCCCAAGTGGGGGTAGCCAGGTAAACAAAATGCCAACACCCATGTGTAAGAAACAACATTGCCCAGGCATGGTCTAATCCCCTCACCTCGTCCCTGTGCTTTGGGGAGCCGGAGGGACACCCGAGGCCCACGGCCCTAGACCCGTTTGGCCAAAAGCCGGCTTTCCATGGAAACAGTTTTCTTGAGGTGCAGACCCTCTCACAAGTGGTTGTGGCAAGGTAAAGCAAATGCCATCCACTTCTCTGGAAGAAACCACAGTGCCCAGCCATGTTCCAAACCCTCCGATACTCACTGGGCTTCTTGCAGCAGGAGTGAAGAGAGAGGAGCACAGCACTGGGACCTGTTTGACAAAAACCGGCTTCCCACGGGAAAGTCTTTCTCCACATGCAGACATGCTCCCATGTGCCTGTGGCAAGGTGAAGGAAATGCCATACACTGACCTGTAAGAGACCACAGGGCCCAGGCACAGTCTGAGCCCTTCCCTCATCCCGGCGTTTTTGATAGCAGGAGTTCAACCCCAACGAACCCAGCCCGGAGACCCCTGGGGCAAAAACGACTTCCGACGAGCAATATGCTCTTGCTGTGGAAAACCTATCCCAAGTGGGGGTAGCCAGGTAAACAAAATGCCACACACCCAGGTGTATGAAACAACATTGCCCAGGCATCGTCTAAGCCCCTCACCTCTTCCCTGTGCTTTGGGGAGCTGGAGGGACACCTGAGGCCCACGGCCCTGAGACCCGTTTGGCCAAAAGCCGGCTTCCCACGGAAACAGTTTTCCTGAGGTGCAGACCCTCTCACAAGTGGTTGTGGCAAGGTAAAGCAAATGCTATCCACGACTCTGGAAGAAACCATAGTGCCCAGCCATGTTCTAAGCCCTCCCATCCTCACTGGGCTTCTGGCAGCAGGAGTGAAAAGAGAGGAGCACAGCACTGGGACCCGTTTGACAAAAACCGGCTTCCCATGAAAAAGTCTTTCTCCACGTGCAGACATGCTCCCATGTGCTGAGGACATAGTACTGAGACATATTTGGCAGAAACGGGTTCAAATGAAAAATATTTCTTGATGTGCAAACTCTATCTTAATTTGTTGTGGCAAGGTAAAGGATGTGCCATATGCTTATTTGTAAGAAATAACAGGTCCCATGGACGGTCTGAGCCCTAAGATCATCACTGTTCTTTTGGTATCATGAGTTAAAACCGAGGCAAACAGCTGAGAAAATTTGGCAAAAACCGCCTTTCAATGAAATAGATTTTCTCTTTTGCAAACTCTATCATAATTGTTTGTGCCAATGTAAAGAAAATGCCATACGCTTATCTGTAAGAAACAGAAGTTTCCAGGATCGGTCTGAGCCCTCACATCATCAATGTGATTTTGGTAGCATTAGTTAATCCCAAACAACACGGTATTGAGACACATTTGACAAAAAACCGCTTCCAACGAAAAATATTTTGTTCATGTTGAAACCCTATCATATGTGGTTGTGGCAATGTAAAGAAAATGCCACACCCTTATGTGTAAGAAACAACATTACCCAGGAACAGTCTAAGCCCTAACATCATCACTGTGCTTTTGGTAGCATGAGTGAAACCCGAGGAATACAGCACTTAGACACATTTGGGAAAAACCGGCTTCCAATGAAAACTATTTTCTTAACGTGGAAACCCTATCACAAGGGGTTGTGGAAGGTAAAGTAAAAAAGCGGAGTTCCAACGAGAAATATTTTCTTCACGTAGAAACCCGTTCCTGGGCACTGTTGTTTCTTACAGATAAGTGTGTGGCATTTATTTATCTGGCCACAACCACTTACGTTTGGGTTTGAAAGGGAAGAAAATATTATTCATTGGAACGCGATTTTTGCCAAATGTGTCTTAGTGCTGTTTGCCTCCGCTTTAACTCCCGCTCCCAAAAGCACAGTGCTGATATTAAGGCTCAGACTGATCCAGGGCACTGTTGTTTCTTACAGATAAGCGTATGGCATTTTCTTTACATTGGCACAAACAATTATGGGTTTCGGGTTCGGGTTCGGGTTAGGGGTTTGGGTTCTGGTTCTGGTTCTGGTTCGGGTAGGTTTCAGGTTCTGGTTCGGGTTCGGGTAGGGTTCGGGTTCGGTTTCGGTTGGAGTTCGGTATTGGTTTCGCGTTCAGTTATGGATTCGGGTTCGGGTTCGTGTTAGGGGTAAGGGTTCGGGTTCGGGTTATGTTTCGGTATTGGTTTCGCTTTCGAGTATGGATTCGGGTTCGGGTTCGGGTTCGGGTTAGGATTAGGGTTCGGGTTCGGGTTCGGGTTCGGGTTCGGGTTAGGGTTCGGGTTTGGGTTCGGGCTCGGGTTAGGTTTCGGGTTAGGGTTAGGGTTAGGGTTAGGGTTAGGGTTCGGTTTAGGGCTAGGGTTAGGGTTAGGGTTAGGGTTAGGGTTAGGGTTCGGGTTCGGGTTAGGGTTCGGGTTCGGGTTAGGGTTCGGGTTAGAGTTAGGGTTAGGGTTAGGGTTAGGGTTCGGTTTAGGGTTAGAGTTCGTGTTAGGGTTAGGGTTCGGGTTAGGGTTCATTTTCGGGTTAGGGTTCGGGTTCGGGTTAGGGTTAGGGTTCGGGTTAGGGTTAGGGTTAGGGTTAGGGTTAGGGTTCGGGTTAGGGTTAGGGTTCGGGTTATGTTTTAGGGTTAGGTTTAGGGTTCGGGTTCGGGTTAGTGTTAGGGTTAGGTTTCAGGTTAGGGATAGGTTTAGGGTTAGGGTTAGGGTTAGGGTTAGGGTTAGGGTTAGGGTTGGGGTGAGTTTGGTTAGGGTTAGGGTTAGGGTTCGGGTTAGGGTTAGGGTTCGGGTTATGTTTTAGGGTTAGGTTTAGGGTTCGGGTTCGGGTTAGGGTTAGGTTTCAGGTTAGGGATAGGTTTAGGGTTAGGGTCGGGTTAGGTTTAGTGTTCGGGTTAGGGTTATGGTTAGGGTTAGGGTTCGGGTTCGGGTTAGGGTTAGGGTAAGAGTTAGGGTTAGGGTTAGGGTTCAGGTTAGGGTTATGGTTAGGGTTAGGGTTAGGGTTCGGGTTCGGGTTCGGGTTAGGGTTTGGGTTAGGCTTAGGATTAGGGTTCGGTTTCGGGTTAGGGTTAGGGTTAGCGTTAGAGTTCGGGTTAGGGTTTGGGTTATGGTTAGGGTTTGGATTCAGGTTCGGGTTCGCATTAGGGTTAGGGTTAGGGTTAGGATTTGTGTTAGGGTTAGGGTTTGGATTTGGATTCGGGTTCAGTTTAGGGTTAGGGTTAGGGTTCAGGTTAGGGATAGGGTTAGGGTTACGGTCGGGTTAGAGTTAGCGTTCGGGTTAGGGTTACGGTTAGGGCTAGGGTTAGGGTTCGGGTTAGGGTTAGGGTTAGGTTTCAGGTTAGGGTTAGGGTTAGCGTTAGGGTTCGAGTCAGGGTTAGGGTTCCGGTTATGGTTAGGTTTAGGGTTAGGTTTCGGGTTAGGGTTAGGGTGCGGGATCGGTTTTGGTTTAGGGTTCGGGTTCAGGTATCGTTTGTGTTATGGTTAGTGTTTGGCTTCGGGTTCGGGTTAGGTTTAGAGTTAGGGTTAGGGTTAGGTTTAGGGTTCGGGTTTGGGTTAGGGTTCGGTTTAGGGTTCGATTTTGGGTTAGGGTTAGGGTTAGGGGTAGGGGTAGGGGTAGGGTTCGGGTTAGGCTGAGGGTCAGTGTTAGGGTTAGGGTTAGGGTTATGGTTAGGGTTAGGGTTAGGCTTCCGTTTCGGGTTAGGGTTAGGGTTAGGGTTAGGGTTAGGGTTAGGGTTAGGGTTCGGGTTAGGGTTAGGGTTAGGGTTAGGGTTAGGCTTCGGTTTCGGGTTAGGGTTAGGGTTAGGTTTCAGGTTAGGTATAGGGTTAGGGTTAGTGTTAGGGTTAGGGTTCGGGTTAGGGTTAGGGTTAGGTTTAGGGTTCGGGTTAGGGTTAGGGTTCGGTTTAGGGTTCGGGTTCAGTTTAGGGTTAAGTTTAGGGTTAGGGTTTGGGTTAGGGTTCGGGTTTGGGTTAGGGTTCGGGTTATGGTTAGATTTTGGGTTTGGGTTCAGGTTTGGGTTCGTGTTAGGGTTAGGGTTTGGGTTAGGGTTAGGGTTTGGATTAGGGTTAGGGTTAGGGTTCGGGTGAGTTTGGTTAGGGTTAGGGTTACGGTTCGGGTTAGGGTTAGGGTTAGGGTTAGGGTTCGGGTTAGGTATACGTTTAGGGTTAGTGTTAGGGTTCAGGTTTGGGTTAGGGTTAGGGTTAGGTTTCAGGTTAGGGATAAGGTTTGGTGAAGGGTCGGGTTAGGGTTCGGGTTACGGTTCGGGTTAGGTTAGGCTAAGGGTTAGGGTTAGGGTTAGGGTTAGGGTTACGATTCGGGTTCGGGGTCGGGTTAGGGTTATTTTTAGGGTTCAGGTTAGGGATAGGGTTAGGGTTACGGTCGAGTTAGAGTTAGCGTTCGGGTTTGGGTTACGGTTAGGGTTAGGGTTAGGTTTCCGGTTAGGGTTAGGTTTAGGTAGGGTTAGGGTTCGGGATAAGGTTAGGGTTAGGTTTCAGATTAGGGATAGGGTTAGCGTTAGGGTTCGAGTCAGGGTTAGGGTTCCGGTTATGGTTAGGGTTAGGGTTAGGTTTCGGGTTAGGGTTAGGGTGCGGGATCGGTTTTGGTTTAGGGTTCGGGTTCGGGTATCGTTTGGGTTATGGTTAGTGTTTGGCTTCGGGTTCGGGTTAGGTTTAGAGTTAGCGTTCGTGTTAGGGTTAGGGTTAGGTTTCGGATCAGGGTTAGGGTTAGGGTTAGGTTTAGGGTTAGGGTTAGGGTTAGGTTTGGGTTAGGGTTAGGGTTAGGATTCGGGTTCGGGTTAGGGTTAGGGTTACGGTTCGGGTTAGTGTTATGGTGAGGGTTCGGGTTAGGGTTCGTGTTCAGGTTGGACTTCGGTTTAGGGTTAGGGTTCGGGTTCGGGTTTGGGTTAGGGTTCGTGTGACGTTTAGGGCTAGGGTTAGGATTAGGTTTCGGGTTATGGTTAGGGTTCAGGTTCGGGTTCGGTTTCGGGTTCAGGTTCGGGTTCGGGTTGGGGTTAGGGTTAGGGTTAGAGTTTGGGTTAGGGTTTAGGTTAGGGTTAGGGTTTGGATTTGGGTTCGGGTTCAGGTTACGGTTAGGGTTAGGGTTCGGGTAGGGTTAGAGTTCGGGTTCTGGTTATGGTTATGTTTAGGGTTAGGGTTACGGTTAGGGTTAGGGTTAGGATTCGGGTTAGGTTTAGGGTTCGGGTTAGGGTTAGGGGTCAGGTTAGGGTTAGGGTTATGGTTAGCGTTCGGGTTAGGGTTAGGGTTAGGGTTAGGTTACTGTTTCGTTTAGGGTTAGGGTTAGGGTTAGGGTTAGGGTTAGCGTTAGGGTTAGGGTGAGGGTTACTGTCTGGTTTAGGGTTATGGTTAGGGTTAGGGTTAGGGTTAGGGTTCGGGTTTGGATAGGGTTAGGGTTAGGGTTAGGGTTAGGGTTAGGGTTAGGGTTATCGTTAGAGTTAGGTTTCGGGCTAGGGTTAGGGTTAGGGTTAGGGTTAGGTTTCCGGTTAGGGATAAGGTTAGGGTTAGCGTTAGGGTTAGGGTTCGGGTTAGGGTTAGGCTGAGGGTTCGTGTTAGGGTTAGGGTTTGGTTTAGGGTTAGGTTTCGGGTAGGGTTAGGGTTAGGGTTCGGGTTCGGGTTAGGCTGAGGATTAGGGTTAGGGTTAGGGTTAGGGTTTGGGTTAAGGTTAGTGTTCGGGTTAGGGTTACTGTTAGGGTTAGGTTTTGGGTTACGATTCGGGTTAGGGTACGGGTTAGGGTTAGGGTTCGGGTTAGTGTTAGGTTTAGGGTTATATTTCGGGTAGGCTTAGGGTTAGGGTAGCGTTCCGGTTACGATTCGGGTTCGGGTTAGGGTTCGGGTTAGGGTTAGGGTTAGGGTTAGGGCTCGGGTTTGGGTTCGGGTTAGGGTTATTGTTAGGGTTAGGGTTCGGTTTAGGGTTAGGGTGAGTTTTAGGGTTTGCGTTCGGGTTAGGTATAGGGTTAGGGTTAGGTTTAGGGTTAGAGTTCGGGTTAGGGTTTGGGTTAGGGTTAGGGTTTGGATTCGGGTTCGGGTTCAGGTTAGGGGTAGGGTTAGGGTTCGGTTTCGGGTTATGGTTAGGGTTAGGGTTAGCGTTACGGTTAGGGTTAGGGTTAGGGATCGGGTTAGGGTTAGGGTTCGGGTTCAGGTTAGGGTTAGGGTTAGGGTTAGAGTTCGGGTTAGGGTTCGGGTTTGGGATTGGGTTTGGTTAGGGTTAGGGTTCGGGTTAGGGTTCGATTTTGGGTTAGGGTTAGGGTTAGGGTTAGGGTTCGGAATAGGGTTAGGGTTAGGGTTAGGGTTAGGGTTAGGGTTCGGGTTAGGCTGAGGGTTCATGTTAGGGTTAGGGTTAGGGTTAGGGTTTGGGTTAGGTTTCCGGTTAGGGATGGGTTAGGGTTACGGTTAGGGTTAGGGTTCGGGTTAGGCTGAGGGTTCGTGTTAGGGTTAGGGTTAGGGTTAGGGTTAGGTTTCCGGTTAGGGATAGGGTTAGGTTTAGGGTCGGGTTAGGGTTAGGGTTAGGGTTAGGGTTACAGTTAGGGTTAGGGTTATGATTCGGGTTCGGGTTAGGGTTAGGGTTCGGGTTCGGTTTAGGGTTCGGGTTAGGGTTAGAGTTCGGTTTAGGGTTTGGGTTAGGGTTAGGGTTTGGATTCGGGTCGGGTTCAGGTTAGGGTTAGGGTTAGGGTTATGGTTAGGGTTAGCGTTCGGGTAATGGTTCGGTTTAGGATTAGGGTTCGCGTAAGGGTTCGGGTTAGGTTTAGGTTTAGGGTTCGGTTTCGGGTTATGGTTAGGGTTAGGGTTAGGATTAGGGTTCGAGTTAGTGTTCGGGTTAGGGTTACGGTTAGGGTTTTGGTTAGGGTTAGGGTTTGGATAGGGTTAGGGTTAGAGTTAGGGCTCAGATTCGGGTTAGGGTTAAGTTTAATGTTAGGGTTAGAGTCAGGGTTAGGGTTAGTGTTCGTGTTAGGGTTCGGGTGAGGGTTAGGGTTAGGGTTAGGCTTCGGGTTAGGGTTAGGGTTAGGGTTTGGTTTAGGGTTAGGTTTCGGGTAGGGTTAGGGTTCGGGTTCGGGTTAGGCTGAGCATTAGGGTTAGGGTTAGGGTTAGGGTTTGGGTTAGGGTTAGTGTTCAGGTTAGGGTTACTGTTAGGGTTAGGTTTTGGGTTACGATTCGGGTTAGGGTACGGGTTAGGGTTAGGGTTCGGGTTAGGGTTAGGTTTAGGGGTATATTTCGGGTAGGGTTAGGGTTAGGGTTAGGGTTAGGGTTACGGTTAGGGTTAGGGTTAGGGTTCGGGTTAGGGTTAGGGTTCGGGTTAGGGTTAGGGTTAGGGTCAGGGTTAGGGTTTGGGTTAGGGTTCGGTTTAGGGCTAGGGTTCGCGTTAGGGCTTGGGTTCCGGTTAGGGATATGGTTCGGGTTAGGGATAGGGTTGAAGTTTGCGTCAGCGTTAGTGTTCAGGTTCGGGTCAGGGTTCAGGTTAGGGTGAGGGTCAGGGTCAGTGTCAGGGTTTAGGGTTTAGGGTCAGGGTCAGGGTCAGGTTTAAGGTTAGGTTCAGGGTCAGGTTTAAGGGTTTAGAGTGAGGGTTAGGGTCAGGGTCATGGTCAGGGTCAGGGTTAGGTTTCGGGTTAGGGTTCGGGTCAGGTTCGGGTTCGGTTTAGGGATAGGGTTAGGGTTAGTGTTAGGGTTAGGGTTCGTGTTCGGGTAGGGTTAGTGTTAGGGTTCGGGTATGGGTTAGGGTTAGGGAAGGGTTTGGGTTCAGGTTAGGGTAGGGTTCGGGTTAGGGTTTGAGTTAGGGTTAGGGTTAGCGTTCGGGTTAGGGTTTGAGTTAGGGCTAGGGTTCGGGTTAGGGTTCGGGTTAGTTTTAGGGTTAGGGTTAGGGTTCTTGTAGGGTTAGAGTTAGGGTTAGGGGTTCGGGTTCGGGTTCGGGGTTCGGGTTAGGTTTTGGGTTCAAATTCGCGTCAGGTTTAGTGTTCTGGTTCGGGTCAGGTTTCGGTTAGTGTTCGGTTTCGGGTTAAGGTTAGGGTTAGGGTTATCGTTACGGTTCGGGTTAGGGTTAGGGTTAGGTTTCCGGTTAGGGATAGGGTTAGGATTAGGGTCGGGTTAAGGGTAGGGTTCGGGTTCGGGTTAGGGATCCGGTTAGGGTTATGGTTAGGGTTAGATTTAGAGTTCGGGTTAGGGTTCGGGTTAGGGTTAGGGTTTGGATTCGGGTTCGGGTTCGCGTTAGGGTTAGGGTTAGGGTTCGGGTTAGGGTTAGGGTTCGGGTTCTGATTATGGTTAGGGTTAGGGTTAGGGTTACGGTTAGGGTTAGGGTTACGATTCGGTTTCGGAGTTGGGTTAGGGTTAGGGTTAGGGTTCAGGTTTGGGATAGGGTTAGGGTTAGGGTTCGGGTTATGGGTTCGGGTTTGGGTTCGTGTTAGGGATTCGGGTTCGTGTTCGGGTTAGGGTTCGGGTTCAGATTCATGTCAGGGTTAGGGTTTGGGTTCCGGTCAGGGTTCGGGTTAAAGTAGGGTCAGGGTCAGGGTCAGGGTTTAGGGTTTAGGGTCATGGTCAGGGTCAGGGTTAGGGTTGGGGTCAGGGTCAGGTATTAGGGTTTAGGGTTAGGATTAGGGTCAGGGTCATGGTCAGGATCAGGGTCAGTGTCAGTGTCAGGGTTAGGGTTCGTGTTCGGTTGACGGTTCGGGTCGGGTTCCGGTTTGGGTTATGGATGGGGTTACGGTTAGGGTTCGGGTTCGGGTATCGTTTGGGTTATGGTTAGTGTTTGGCTTCGGGTTCGGGTTAGGTTTAGAGTTAGGGTTCGTGTTAGGGTTAGGGTTCGGATCAGGGTTAGGGTTATGGTTAGGGTTAGGGTTAGGGTTAGAGTTCGGATTAGGGTTCGGGTTAGGGTTAGGGTTTGGATTCGGGTTCGGGTTCGCGTTAGGGTTAGGGTTAGGGTTAGGGTTCGGGTTAGGGTTAGGGTTCGGGTTCTGATTATGGTTAGGGTTAGGGTTAGGGTTACAGTTAGGGTTAGGGTTACGATTCGGGTTCGGGTCGGATTAGGGTTAGGGTTAGGGTTCAGGTTAGGGATATGGTTAGGGTTAGGGTCCGGTTAGGGTTAGGGTTCAGGTTAGGGTTATGGTTAGGGTTAGGGTTAGGGTTAGGATTAGGGTTAGGTTTCCGGCTAGGGTTAGGGCTCGGGGTAGGGTTAGAGTTCGGGTTAGGCTTAGATTTTGGGTTCGGGGTCGGTTTTGGGTTCGTGTTAGGGTTAGCTTTCGGTTTAGGGTTAGGGGTCGGATTAGGGGTAGGGTTTGGGTTCGCGTTAGGGTTCGGGGTAGGGTTAGGTTTCGGGTTCGGTTTCGAAGTAGGGTTAGGGTTAGGGTAAAGTTTTGGGTTAGGGTTCGTGTTAGGGTTAGGGTTAGGGTTAGGGTTAGGGTTAGGGCTCGGGTTTGGGTTCGGGTTAGGGTTAGTGTTAGGGTTAGGGTTAGGTTTAGGGTTAGGGTGAGGTTTAGGGTTTGCGTTCGGGTTAGGTTTAGGGTTAGGGTTAGGGTTCGGGTTAGGGTTAGGTTACGGTTCGGATTCGGGTTAGGGTTAGGGTTTGGGTTAGGGTTCCTCTTAGGGTTCGGTTTAGGGTTAGGGTTACGGTTAGGTTTGGGTTAGGGTTAGGGTTTGGATTCGGTTTCGGGTTAGGGTTAGGGTTAGGGTTCGGGTTAATGTTATGGTTAGGGTTCGGGTTAGGGTTCGGGTTCAGGTTAGGGTTCGGTTTAGGGTTAGAGTTCGGGTTCGGGTTCAGGTTAGGGTTCGGTTTAGGGTTAGAGTTCGGGTTCGGGTTTGGGTTAGGGTTCGGGTGACGTTTAGGGCTAGGGTTAGTATTAGGTTTCGGGTTAGGGTTAGGGTTACGGTTAGGGTTTGCGTTAGGGATAGGGTTTGGATTCCGGTTCGGGTGCAGTTTAAAGGTTAGGGTTAGGGTTAGGGTTAGGATTAGGGTTCGGGTTAGTGTTCGGGTTAGGGTTACGGTTAGGGTTTGGGTTAGGTTTATGGTTAGGGTTAGGGTTAGGGTTAGGGTCAGGGTAATGGTCAGGATCAGGCACAGGGTCTGGGTCAGGGTATAGGGTTTGGGTTCCAGTTAGGGTACGTGTCGGGGAAGAGACCGCGGTGTCCAGGTACCGTCTGAGCACTTCCCTCATGCCGGCGGTTTTGCAGCAGGATTTCAAACCGAACGAACCCAGCCCGGAGACCCCCTGGGGCAAAAACGGCTTCTGAGGAGCAATATGCTCCTGCTTTGGAAAACCTATCAAAGTGGGGGTAGCCAGGTAAACAAATGCCACACACCCAGGTGTAAGAAACAACATTGCCCAGGCATGGTCTAAGCCCCTCACCTCGTCCCTTGCTTTGGGGATCCGGTGGAAGACACGAGGCCTCGGCCCTGAGACCCGTCTGGCAAAAAGCCGGCTTCCCACGGAAACAGTTTTCCTGAGGTGCAGACCCTCTCCCAAGTGGTTGTGGCAAGGTAAAGCATATGCCATCCACATCTGGAAGAAACCACAGTGCCCAGCCATGTTCTAAGCCCTCCCATCCTCACTGGGCTTCTGGCAGCAGGAGTGAAAAGAGAGGAGCAGAGCACTGGGACCCGTTTGACAGAAACCGGTTTCACACGGGAAAGTCTTTTTCCACCTGCAGACATGCTCCCAAGTGTCTTTGGCAAGGTGAAGGAAATGCCATACACTGACCTGTAAGACACCACAGGGCCCAGGCACAGTCTGAGCCCTTCCCTCATCCCGGCGGTTTTGCTAGCAGGAGTTCCACCCCAACGAACACAGACCGGAGACCCCTGGGGCAAAAACGGCTTCAGAGGAGCAATATGCTCTTGCTGTGGAAAACCTATCCCAAGTGGGGGTAGCCAGGTAAACAAAATGCCACACACCCAGGTGTAAGAAACAACATTGCCCAGGCATGGTCTAAGCCCCTCACCTCGTCCCTGTGCTTTTGGGAGCCGGAGTGACACCCGAGGCCCACGGCCCTGAGACCCGTTTGGTCAAAACCGGCTTCCCATGGAAACAGTTTTCCTGAGGTGCAGACCCTCTCCCAAGTGGCTGTGGCAAGGTAAAGCAAATGCCCTCCAGTTCTCTGGAAGAAACCACAGTGCCCAGCCATGTTCTAAGCCCTCCCATCCTCACTGGGCGTCTGGCAGCAGGAGTGAAAAGGAGGAGCACAGCACTGGGACCCGTTGACAAAAACCGGCTTCCCACGAAAAAGTCCTTCTCCACGTGCAAACATGCTCCCAGCTGCCTGTGCCAAGGTGAAGGAAATGCCATACACTGACCTGTAAGAGACCACAGGGCCCAGGCACAGTCTGAGCCCTTCCCTCATCCCAGCAGTTTTGCTAGCAGGAGTTCAGCCCCAACGAACACAGCCCGGAGACCCCTGGGGCAAAAACGGCTTCCGACGAGCACTATGCTCTTGCTGTGGAAAACCTATCCCAAATGGGGGTAGCCAGGTAAACAAAATGCCACACACCCAGGTGTAAAAACAACATTGCCCAGGCATGGTCTAAGACCCTCACCTCGTCCCTGTGCTTTGGGGAGCCCGAGGGACACCCGAGCCCCACGGCCCTGAGACCCGTTTGGCAAAAACCCGGCTTCCCACGGAAACAGTTTTCCTAAGGTGCAGACCCTCTCACAAGTGGTTGTGGCAAGGTAAAGCATATGCCATCCACATCTGGAAGAAACCAAAGTGCCCAGCCATGTTCTAAGCCCTCCCATCCTCACTGGGCTTCTGGCAGCAGGAGTGAAAATAGAGGAGCACAGCACTGGGACCCATTTGGCCAAAAGCCGGCTTCCCACAGAAACAGTTTTCCTGAGGTGCAGACCCTCTCACAAGTGGTTGTGGCAAGGTAAAGCAAATGCCATCCACTTCTCTGGAAGAAACCTCAGTGCCAAGCCATGTTCTAAGCCTTCCCATACTCACTGGGCTTCTGGCAGCAGGAGTGAAAAGAGAGGAACACAGCACTGGGACCCGTTTGACAAAAACCGGCTTCACACGGGAAAGTCTTTTTCCACCTGCAGACATGCTCCCAAGTGTCTTTGGCAAGGTGAAGGAAATGCCATACACTGACCTGTAAGACACCACAGGGCCCAGGCACAGTCTGAGCCCTTCCCTCATCCCGGCGGTTTTGCTAGCAGGAGTTCCACCCCAACGAACACAGACCGGAGACCCCTGGGGCAAAAACGGCTTCAGAGGAGCAATATGCTCTTGCTGTGGAAAACCTATCCCAAGTGGGGGTAGCCAGGTAAACAAAATGCCAAACACCCAGGTGTAAGAAACAACATTGCCCAGGCATGGTCTAAGCCCCTCACCTCGTCCCTGTGCTTTTGGGGGCCGGAGTGACACCCGAGGCCCACGGCCCTGAGACCCGTTTGGTCAAAACCGGCTTCCCATGGAAACAGTTTTCCTGAGGTGCAGACCCTCTCCCAAGTGGCTGTGGCAAGGTAAAGCAAATGCCCTCCAGTTCTCTGAAAGAAACCACAGTGCCCAGCCATGTTCTAAGCCCTCCCATCTTCACTGGGCTTCTGGCAGCAGGAGTGAAAAGGAGGAGCACAGCACTGGGACCCGTTGACAAAAACCGGCTTCCCACGAAAAAGTCCTTCTCCACGTGCAAACATGCTCCCAGCTGCCTGTGCCAAGGTGAAGGAAATGCCATACACTGACCTGTAAGAGACCACAGGGCCCAGGCACAGTCTGAGCCCTTCCCTCATCCCAGCAGTTTTGCTAGCAGGAGTTCAACCCCAACGAACACAGCCCGGAGACCCCTGGGGCAAAAACGGCTTCCGACGAGCACTATGCTCTTGCTGTGGAAAACCTATCCCAAGTGGGGGTAGCCAGGTAAACAAAATGCCACACACCCAGGTGTAAGAAACAACATTGCCCAGGCATGGTCTAAGACCCTCACCTCGTCCCTGTGCTTTGGGGAGTCCGAGGGACACCCGAGCCCCACGGCCCTGAGACCCGTTTGGCAAAAACCCGGCTTCCCACGGAAACAGTTTTCCTAATGTGCAGACCCTCTCACAAGTGGTTGTGGCAAGGTAAAGCAAATGCCATCCACATCTGAAGAAACCACAGTGCCCAGCCATGTTCTAAGCCCTCCCATCCTCACTGGGCTTCTGGCAGCAGGAGTGAAAATAAAGGAGCACAGCACTGGGACCCATTTGGCCAAAAGCCGGCTTCCCACAGAAACAGTTTTCCTGAGGTGCAGACCCTCTCACAAGTGGTTGTGGCAAGGTAAAGCAAATGCCATCCACTTCTCTGGAAGAAACCACAGTGCCAAGCCATGTTCTAAGCCTTCCCATACTCACTGGGCTTCGGGCAGCAGGAGTGAAAAGAGAGGAGCACAGCACTGGGACCCGTTTGACAAAAACCGGCTTCACACGGGAAAGTCTTTTTCCACCTGCAGACATGCTCCCAAGTGTCTTTGGCAAGGTGAAGGAAATGCCATACACTGACCTGTAAGACACCACAGGGCCCAGGCACAGTCTGAGCCCTTCCCTCATCCCGGCGGTTTTGCTAGCAGGAGTTCCACCCCAACGAACACAGACCGGAGACCCCTGGGGCAAAAACGGCTTCAGAGGAGCAATATGCTCTTGCTGTGGAAAACCTATCCCAAGTGGGGGTAGCCAGGTAAACAAAATGCCACACACCCAGGTGTAAGAAACAACATTGCCCAGGCATGGTCTAAGCCCCTCACCTCGTCCCTGTGCTTTTGGGAGCCGGAGTGACACCCGAGGGCCACGGCCCTGAGACCCGTATCGCAAAAAATGGCTTCCCACGGAAACAGTTTTCCTAACGTGCAGACCCTCTCACAAGTGGTTGTGGCAAGGTAAAGCAAATGCCATCCACTTCTCTGGAAGAAACCACAGTGCCCAGCCATGTTCTAAGCCCTCCCATCCTCCCTGGGTTTCTGGCAGTAGGAGTGAAAAGAGAGGAGCAGAGTACTGGGACCCGTTTGACAAAAACCGGCTTCCCACGGAAAAGTGTTTCTCCACGTGTAGACATGCTCCCAAGTACCTGTGGCAAGGTGAAGGAAATGCCATATGCTGACCTGTAAGAGACCACAGGGCCCAGGCACAGTCTGAGCCCTTCCCTCATCCCGGCAGTTTTGCTAGCAGGAGTTCAACCCCAACGAACACAGCCCGGAGACCCCTGGGGCAAAAACGGCTTCCGACGAGCACTATGCTCTTGCTGTGGAAAACCTATCCCAAATGGGGGTAGCCAGGTAAACAAAATGCCACACACCCAGGTGTAAAAACAACATTGCCCAGGCATGGTCTAAGACCCTCACCTCGTCCCTGTGCTTTGGGGAGCCCGAGGGACACCCGAGCCCCACGGCCCTGAGACCCGTTTGGCAAAAACCCGGCTTCCCACGGAAACAGTTTTCCTAATGTGCAGACCCTCTCACAAGTGGTTGTGGCAAGGTAAAGCAAATGCCATCCACATCTGAAGAAACCACAGTGCCCAGCCATGTTCTAATCCCTCCCATCCTCACTGGGCTTCTGGCAGTAGGAGTGAAAATAGAGGAGCACAGCACTGGAACCCATTTGGCCAAAAGCCGGCTTCCCACAGAAACAGTTTTCCTGAGGTGCAGACCCTCTCACAAGTGGTTGTGGCAAGGTAAAGCAAATGCCATCCACTTCTCTGGAAGAAACCACAGTGCCAAGCCATGTTCTAAGCCTTCCCATACTCACTGGGCTTCTGGCAGCAGGAGTGAAAAGAGAGGAACACAGCACTGGGACCCGTTTGACAGAAACCGGTTTCACACGGGAAAGTCTTTTTCCACCTGCAGACATGCTCCCAAGTGTCTTTGGCAAGGTGAAGGAAATGCCATACACTGTCCTGTAAGACACCACAGGGCCCAGGCACAGTCTGAGCCCTTCCCTCATCCCGGCGGTTTTGCTAGCAGGAGTTCCACCCCAACGAACACAGACCGGAGACCCCTGGGGCAAAAACGGCTTCAGAGGAGCAATATGCTCTTGCTGTGGAAAACCTATCCCAAGTGGGGGTAGCCAGGTAAACAAAATGCCAAACACCCAGGTGTAAGAAACAACATTGCCCAGGCATGGTCTAAGCCCCTCACCTCGTCCCTGTGCTTTTGGGAGCCGGAGTGACACCCGAGGCCCACGGCCCTGAGACCCGTTTGGTCAAAACCGGCTTCCCATGGAAACAGTTTTCCTGAGGTGCAGACCCTCTCCCAAGTGGCTGTGGCAAGGTAAAGCAAATGCCCTCCAGTTCTCTGGAAGAAACCACAGTGCCCAGCCATGTTCTAAGCCCTCCCATCCTCACTGGGCGTCTGGCAGCAGGAGTGAAAAGGAGGAGCACAGCACTGGGACCCGTTGACAAAAACCGGCTTCCCACGAAAAAGTCCTTCTCCACGTGCAAACATGCTCCCAGCTGCCTGTGCCAAGGTGAAGAAAATGCCATACACTGACCTGTAAGAGACCACAGGGCCCAGGCACAGTCTGAGCCCTTCCCTCATCCCGGCAGTTTTGCTAGCAGGAATTCCACCCCAACGAACACAGCCCGGAGACCCCTGGGGCAAAAACGGCTTCCGACGAGCAATATGCTCTTGCTGTGGAAAACCTATCCCAAGGGGGGTAGCCAGGTAAACAAAATGCCACACACCCAGGTGTAAGAAACAACATTGCCCAGGCATGGTCTAAGACCCTCACCTCGTCTCTGTGCTTTTGGGAGCCGGAGGGACACCCGAGGACCACGGCCCTGAGACCCGTTTGGTCAAAAGCCGGCTTCCCACGGAAACAGTTTTCCTGAGGTGCAGACCCTCTCCCAAGTGGTTGTGGCAAGGTAAAGCAAATGCCCTCCACTTCTCTGGAAGAAACCACAGTGCCCAGCCATGTTCTAAGCCCTCCCATCCTCACTGGGCTTCTGGCAGCAGGAGTGAATAGAGAGGAGCACAGCACTGGGACCCGTTTGACAAAAAGCGGCTTCCCACGAAAAAGTCTCTCTCCACGTGCAGAAATCATCCCAAGTGCCTGTGGTAAGGTGAAGGAAATGCCATACACTGACCTGTAAGAGACCACAGGGCCCAGGCACAGTCTGAGCCCTTCCCTCATCCCAGCAGTTTTGCTAGCAGGAGTTCAACCCCAACGAACACAGCCCGGAGACCCCCAGGGGCAAAAACGGCTTCCGACGAGCACTATGCTCTTGCTGTGGAAAACCTATCCCAAGGGGGTAGCCAGGTAAACAAAATGCCACACACCCAGGTGTAAGAAACAACATTGCCCAGGCATGGTCTAAGCCCCTCACCTCTTCCCTCTGCTTTGGGGAGCTGGAGGGACACCCGAGGCCCACGGCCCTGAGACCCGTTTGGCCAAAAGCCGGCTTCCCACGGAAACAGTTTTCCTGAGGTGCAGACCCTCTCACAAGTGGTTGTGGCAAGGTAAAGCAAATGCTATCCAGGACTCTGGAAGAAATCATAGTGCCCAGCCATGTTCTAAGCCCTCCCATCCTCCCTGGGCTTCTGGCAGCAGGAGTGAAAAGAGAGGAGCACAGCACTGGGACCCGTTTGACAAAAACCGGCTTCTCACGAAAAAGTCTTTCTCCACGTGCAGACATGCTCCCAAGTGCTGAGGACATAGTACTGAGACATATTTGGCAGAAACGGGTTCAAATGAAAAATATTTCTTGATGTGCAAACTCTATCTTAATTTGTTGTGGCAAGGTAAAGGATGTGCCATATGCTTATTTGTAAGAAATAACAGGTCCCATGGACGGTCTGAGCCCTAAGATCATCACTGTTCTTTTGGTATCATGAGTTAAAACCGAGGCAAACAGCTGAGAAAATTTGGCAAAAACCGCCTTTCAATGAAATAGATTTTCTCTTTTGCAAACTCTATCATAATTGTTTGTGCCAATGTAAAGAAAATGCCATACGCTTATCTGTAAGAAACAGAAGTTTCCAGGATCGGTCTGAGCCCTCACATCATCATAGTGATTTTGGTAGCATTAGTAATCCCAAACAACACGGTATTGAGACACATTTGACAAAAAACCGCTTCCAACGAAAAATATTTTGTTCATGTTGAAACCCTATCATATGTGGTTGTGGCAATGTAAAGAAAATGCCACACCCTTATGTGTAAGAAACAACATTACCCAGGAACAGTCTAAGCCCTAACATCATCACTGTGCTTTTGGTAGCATGAGTGAAACCCGAGGAATACAGCACTTAGACACATTTGGGAAAAACCGGCTTCCAATGAAAACTATTTTCTTAACGTGGAAACCCTATCACAAGGGGTTGTGGAAGGTAAAGTAAAAAAGCGGAGTTCCAACGAGAAATATTTTCTTCACGTAGAAACCCGTTCCTGGGCACTGTTGTTTCTTACAGATAAGTGTGTGGCATTTATTTATCTGGCCACAACCACTTACGTTTGGGTTTGAAAGGGAAGAAAATATTATTCATTGGAACGCGATTTTTGCCAAATGTGTCTTAGTGCTGTTTGCCTCCGCTTTAACTCCCGCTCCCAAAAGCACAGTGCTGATATTAAGGCTCAGACTGTTCCAGGGCACTGTTGTTTCTTACAGATAAGCGTATGGCATTTTCTTTACATTGGCACAAACAATTATGGGTTTCGGGTTCGGGTTCGGGTTAGGGGTTTGGGTTCTGGTTCTGGTTCTGGTTCGGGTAGGTTTCAGGTTCGGGTTCGGGTAGGGTTCGGGTTCGGGTTCGGGTAGGGTTCGGTTTTGGTTTCGGTTCGAGTTCGGTATCGGTTTCGCTTTCAGTTATGGATTCGGGTTCGGGTTCGGGTTAGGGGTTAGGGTTCGGGTTCGGGTTCTGTTTCGGTATTGGTTTCGCTTTCGAGTATGGATTCGGGTCCGGGTTCGGGTTCGGGTTAGGATTAGGGTTCGGGTTCGGGTTCAGGTTCGGGTTAGGGTTCGGGTTCGGGTTAGGGTTCAGCTTAGGGTTAGGGTTAGGGTTAGGGTTAGGGTTCGGTTTAGGGTTAGGGTTAGGGTTAGGGTTAGGGTTAGGGTTCGGGTTAGGGTTCGTTTTCGGGTTAGGGTTCGGGTTAGGGTTAGGGTTCAGGTTCGGGTTAGGGTTCGGGTTCGGGTTAGGATTAGGGTTCGGGTTCGGGTTAGGGTTCGGGTTAGCGTTAGGGTTAGGGTTAGGGTTCGGTTTAGGGTTAGGGTTCGGGTTAGTGTTAGGGTTAGGGTTCGAGTTAGGGT
Organism: Ursus arctos; assembly: GCF_023065955.2. Taxonomy (NCBI): domain Eukaryota; kingdom Metazoa; phylum Chordata; class Mammalia; order Carnivora; family Ursidae; genus Ursus; species Ursus arctos. The sequence goes on from NW_026623111.1 coordinate 82,158,766, forward strand.
ACGGGTTCGGGTTAGGGTTCGGGTTCGGGTTAGGGTTCGGATTAGGGTTCAGGTTAGGGTTAGGGTTCGGGTTAGGGTTCGGGTTCGGTTTAGGTTTCGGGTTAGGGTTCGGGTTAAGGTTTGGGTTAGGGTTAGAGTTAGGGTTAGGGTTCGGGTTCGGGTTAGGGTTCGGGTTAGGGTTAGGGTTCGGGTTCGGGTTAGGGTTAGGGTTCGGGTTCGGGTTAGGGTTCGGGTTAGGTTTAGTGTTCGGGTTAGGGTTAGGGTTAGGGTTCGGGTTCCGGTTAGGGTTAGGGTAAGGGTTAGAGTTAGGGTTAGGGTTCGGGTTAGGGTTAGGGTTAGGGTTCGTGTTAGGGTTCAGGTTAATGTTAGGGTCGGGTTCGGGTTAAGGTTAGGGTTAGGGTTAGAGTTCGGGTTAGGGTTCTGGTTAGGGTTAGGGTTTGGATTCGGGTTCGGGTTCGCAATAGGGTTAGGGTTAGGGTTAGGGTTCTGGTTAGGGTTAGGGTTAGGGTTAGGGTTACGGTTAGGTTTAGGGTTAGGGTTCGGGTTAGGGTTAGGTTTAGGATTCAGGTTAGGGATAGAGTTAGCGTTAGGGTTCGAGTCAGGGTTCCGGTTATGGTTAGGGTTAGGGTTAGGGTTAGGGTTCAAGTTAGGGAAAGTGTTAGGGTAAAGGTAGGGTTAGGGTTCGGGTTACGGTTCGGGTTAAGTTAAGCTTAGGGTTAGGGTTTGTGTTCCGGCTCGGGTTAGGGTTAGGGTTAGGGTTCCGGTTAGCGTTAGGGTTCGGGTTAGTTTTCGGGTTGGTTAGGGTTAGGTTTAGGGTTCGGGTTTGGGTTCGAGTCAGGGTTAGGGTTCCAGTTATGGTTAGGGTTAGAGTTAGGTTTCGGGTTAGGGTTCGAGTGAGGGTTCGGTTTTGGGTTAGGATTTGGTTTCGGGTAACCTTTGAGTTAGCGTTAGTGTTAGGCTTCAGGTTCGGGTTAGGGTTAGGGGTAGGGTTCGTGTTCGGGTTAGGGTTAGGTTTCGGGTTAGGGTTAGGGTTAGGTTAGGGTTAGGGTTAGGGTTAGGGTTTGGATTCGGGTTCGGGTTTGCGTTAGTGTTAGGGTTAGGGTTAGGGTTCGGGTTAGGGTTAGATTTTGGGTTTGTGTTCGGGTTTGGCTTCGTGTTAGGTTTAGGGTTTGGGTTAGGGTTAGGGTTTGGATTAGGGTTAGGGTTAGGGTTCGGGTGAGTTTGGTTAGGGTTAGGGTTAGGGTTCGGGTTAGGGTTAGGGTTAGGGTTAGGGTTCGGGTTAGGGTTCGGGTTCGGGTTAGGGTTCAGCTTAGGTTTAGGGTTAGGGTTAGGTTTAGGGTTCTGTTTAGGGTTAGGGTTAGGGTTAGGGTTCGGGTTAGGGTTCGTTTTCGGGTTAGGGTTCGGGTTAGGGTTAGGGTTCAGGTTCGGGTTAGGGTTCGGTTTCGGGTTTGGGTTAGGATTAGGGTTCGGGTTCGGGTTAGGGTTCGGGTTAGCGTTAGGGTTAGGGTTAGGGTTCGGTTTAGGGTTAGGGTTCGGGTTAGTGTTAGGGTTAGGGTTCGGATTAGGGTTCAGGTTCGGGTTAGGGTTCGGGTTAGGGTTAGGGTTAGGGTTCGGGTTCGGGTTAGGGTTCGGGTTCGGGTTAGGGTTCGGGTTAGGGTTAGGGTTCGGGTTAGGTTTAGTGTTCGGGTTAGGGTTAGGGTTAGGGTTCGGGTTCGGGTTCGGGTTCGGGTTAGGGTAAGGGTTAGAGTTAGGTTTAGGGTTAGGGTTAGGGTTAGGGTTAGGGTTAGGGTTACGGTTAGGTTTAGGGTTAGGGTTCGGGTTAGGGTTAGGGTTAGGGTTAGGGTTAGGGTTAGGGTTCTGGTTAGGGTTAGGGTTAGGGTTAGGGTTACGGTTAGGTTTAGGGTTAGGGTTCGGGTTAGGGTTAGGTTTAGGTTTCAGGTTAGGGATAGAGTTAGCGTTAGGGTTCGAGTCAGGGTTCCGGTTATGGTTAGGGTTAGGGTTAGGGTTAGGGTTAGTGTTCAAGTTAGGGAACGTGTTAGGGTAAAGGTAGGGTTAGGGTTCGGGTTACGGTTCGGGTTAAGTTAAGCTTAGGGTTAGGGTTTGTGTTCCGGCTCGGGTTAGGGTTAGGGTTAGGGTTAGGGTTAGGGTTAGGGTTAGATTTTGGGTTTGTGTTCGGGTTTGGCTTCGTGTTAGGTTTAGGGTTTGGGTTAGGGTTAGGGTTGGATTAGGGTTAGGGTTAGGGTTCGGGTGAGTTTGGTTAGGGTTAGGGTTAGGGTTCGGGTTAGGGTTAGGGTTAGGGTTAGGGTTCGGGTTAGGGTTCGGGTTCGGGTTAGGGTTCAGCTTAGGTTTAGGGTTAGGGTTAGGTTTAGGGTTCTGTTTAGGGTTAGGGTTAGGGTTAGGGTTAGGGTTCGGGTTAGGGTTCGTTTTCGGGTTAGGGTTCGGGTTAGGGTTAGGGTTCAGGTTCGGGTTAGGGTTCGGGTTCGGGTTCGGGTTAGGATTAGGGTTCGGGTTCGTGTTAGGGTTCGGGTTAGCGTTAGGGTTAGGGTTAGGGTTCGGTTTAGGGTTAGGGTTCGGGTTAGTGTTAGGGTTAGGGTTCGAGTTAGGGTACGGGTTCTGGTTAGGGTTCGTGTTCGGGTTAGGGTTCGGATTAGGGTTCAGGTTCGGGTTAGGGTTCGGGTTAGGGTTCGGGTTCGGGTTAGGTTTCAGGTTAGGGTTCATGTTAAGGTTAGGGTTAGGGTTAGGGTTAGGGTTAGGGTTAGGGTTAGGGTTAGGTTTCCGGTTAGGGATAGGGTTAGCGTTAAGGTCGGGTTAGGGTTAGGGTTCGGGTTAGGGATACGTTTCGGGTTAGGGTTAGGGTTCGGGTTCGGGTTAGGGTTAGGGTTTGGTTTCAGGTTAGGGATAGGGTTAGGGTAAGGGTCGGGTTAGGGTTAGGGTTCGGGTTAGGGTTGCGGTTAGGGTTAGGGTTATGTTTCCCGTTAGTGTTAGGGTTAGGTTTCAGGTTAGGGATAGGGTTAGCGTTAGGATTCGAGTCAGGGTTAGGGTTCCGGTTATGGTTAGGGTTAGGGTTAGGTTTCGGGTTAGGGTTAGGGCGGGATCGATATTGGTTTAGTGTTCGTGTTCGGGTATCGTTTGGGTTATGGTTAGTGTTTGGCTTTGGGTTCGGGTTAGGGTTAGGGTTCGGGTTAGGGTTAGGGTTCAGGTTCTGATTATGGTTAGGGTTAGGGTTAGGGTTACGGTTAGGGTTAGGGTTACGATTCGGGTTAGGGTTAGGTTTAGGGTTAGGGTTCAGATTTGAGTTAGGGTTAGGGTTAGGGTTAGGGTTAGGATTAGGGTTCGGTTTCGGGTAAGGGTTAGTGTTAGGTTTCAGGTTAGGGATAGGGTTAGGGTTTGGGTCGGGTTAGGTTTAGTGTTCGTTTAGGGTTACGGTTAGGGTTAGGGTTCGGGATAGGTTTCGGGTTAGGGTTAGGGTTTGGATTCGGGTTCGGGTTCTCGATAGTGTTAGGGTTAGTGTTAGGGTTTGGGTTAGGGTTAGGGTTCGTGTTCGGGTTATGGTTAGGGTTAGGGTTAGGGTTAGGATTCGTGTTAGGGTTAGGGTTTGGGTCGGGTTAGGATTAGTGTTCGTTTAGGGTTACGGTTAGGGTTAGGGTTTGGGATAGGTTTCGGGTTAGGGTTAGGGTTTGGATTCGGGTTCGGGTTCTCGATAGTGTTAGGGTTAGGGTTAGGGTTCGGGTTAGGGTTAGGGTTCGGGTTCGGGTTATGGTTAGGGTTAGGGTTAGGGTTAGGGTTAGGATTCGTGTTAGGGTTAGTGTGCGGGTTTGGTTTTGGGTTAGGGTTCGGGTTAGGGTTAGGGTTAGGGTTAGTGTTCAAGTTAGGGAAAGGGTCGGGTTAGGTTTCGGGTTACGGTTCGGGTTAGGTTAGGGATAGGGTTAGGGTTTGTGTTCCGGCTCGGGTTAGGATTAGGTTTAGGGTTCGGGTTAGCGTTAGGGTTCGGGTTCAGGTTAGGGTTAGTTTTAGGGTTAGGGTTCAGGTTAGGGTTAGGGTTAGGGTTAGGGTTAGGGTTCCGGTTAGGATTAGCGTTAG
>NW_026623111.1:82167845-82230345 GCF_023065955.2 Ursus arctos
GGGGCAAAAACTGCTTCCAACGAGCAATATGCTCTTGCTGTGGAAAACCTATCCCAAGTGGAGCTAGCCAAGTAAACAAAATGCCACACTCCCATGTGTAAGAGACAACATTGCCCTGGCATGGTCTAGGCCCCTCACCTCGTCCCTGTGCTTTGGGAGGCCGGAGGGACACCCGAGGCCCACGGCCCTGAGACCCGTTGGGCAAAAAGCCAGCTTCCCACGGAAACAGTTTTCCTGAGGTGCAGACCCTCTCACAAGCGGTTGTGGCAAGGGAAAGCAAATGCCATCCACTTCTCTGGAAGAAACCACAGTGCCCAGCCATGTGCTAAGCCCTTCAACCCTCACTGGGCTTCTGCCAGCGGAGTGAAAAGAGAGGAGCACAGCACGGGGACCCGTTTGACAAAAACCGGCCTCCCCCGAGAAAGTCTTTCCCCATGTGCAGACATGCTCCCAAGTGCCTGTGGCAAGGTGAAGGAAAGGCCCTACACTGACGTGGAAGAAACCACCGGTCCCAAGCACAGTCTGAGCGCATCCCTCATCCTGGCGGTTTTGCTAGCAGGAGTTCAACCCCAATGAACCCAGCCCGGAGACCCCCTGGTGTCAAAACGGCTTCCGATGAACAGTATGCTCTTGCTGTGGAAAACCTATCCCAAGGGGGTGGTAGCCAGCTACACAAAATGCCACACAAAGAGGTGTAAGAAACAACATTGCCCAGGCATGCTCTAGGTCCCTCACCTCGTCCCTGTGCTTTGTGGAGCCGGAGGGACACCCGAGGCCCACGGCCCTGAGACCCGTTGGGCAAAAGGCCAGCTTCCCACGGAAACAGTTTTCCTGAGGTGCAGACCCTCTCACAAGTGGTTGTGGCAAGGGAAAGCAAATGCCCTCCACTTCTCTGGAAGAAACCACAGTGCCCAGCCATGTGCTAAGCCCTCCCATTCTCACTGGGCTTCTGGCAGCAGGAGTGCAAAGAGAGGAGCACAGCACTGGGACCCGTTTTACAAAAACCGCCCTCCCCCGAGATAGTCTTTCTCCACGTGCAGACATGCTCCCAAGTGCCTGTGGCAGGGTGAAGGAAATGCCCTACACTGACCTGGAAGAGACCGCAGGGCCCAGGTACAGTCTGAGCCCTTCCCTCATCCCGGCGCTTTTGCTATCATGAGTTCAACCCCAACGAACCCAGCCCCGAGACCCCCTGGGGCCCAAACGGCTTCCGACGAACAATATGCTCTTGCTGTGGAAAACCTATCCCAAGGGGTGGTAGCCAGCTACACCAAATGCCACACACCCAGGTGTAAGAAACAACATTGCCCAGGCATGGTCTAGTCCCCTCACCTCGTCCCTGTGCTTTGGGGAGCCGGAGGGACACCCGAGGCCCACGGCCCTGAGAGCCGTTGGGCAAAAAGCCGGCTTCCCACGGAAACAGTTTTCCTGAGGTGCAGACCCTCTCACAAGTGGTTGTGGCAAGGGAAAGCAAATGCCCTCCACTTCTCTGGAAGAAACCACAGTGCCCAGCCATGTGCTAAGCCCATCAACCCTCACTGGGCTTCTGCCAGCGGAGTGAAAAGAGAGGAGCACAGCACGGGGACCCGTTTGACAAAAACCGGCCTCCCCCGAGAAAGTCTTTCCCCACGTGCAGACATGCTCCCAAGTGCCTGTGGCAAGGTGAAGGAAAGGCCCTACACTGACCTGGAAGAAACCACAGGTCCCAGGCACAGTCTGAGCGCATCCCTCATCCTGGCGGTTTTGCTAGCAAGAGTTCAACCCCAATGAACCCAGCCCGGAGACCCCCTGGTGTCAAAATGGCTTCCGATGAACAATATGCTCTTGCTGTGGAAAACCTATCCCAAGGGGGTGGTAGCCAGCTACACAAAATGCCACACAAAGAGGTGTAAGAAACAACATTGCCCAGGCATGGTCTAGGCCCCTCACCTCGTCCCTGTGCTTTGTGGAGCCGGAGGGACACCCGAGGCCCATGGCCCTGAGACCCGTTGGGCAAATAGGCGGCTTCCCACGGAAACAGTTTTCCTGAGGTGCAGACCCTCTCACAAGTGGTTGTGGCAAGAGAAAGCAAATGCCATCCACTTCTCTGGATGAAACCAAGGTGCCCAGCCATGTGCTAAGCCTTCCCATTCTCACTGGGCTTCTGGCAGCAGGAGTGAAAAGAGAGGAGCACAGCACTAGGTCCAATTGATAAAAACGGGCCTCCCCCGAGAAAGTCTTTCTCCACGTGCAGACATGCTCCCAAGTGCCTGTGGCAAGGTGAAGGAAAGGGCCTACACTGACCTGGAAGAGACCACAGGGCCCAGGCACAGTCTGAGCCCTTCCCTCATCCCAGCGGTTTTGCTAGCAGGAGTTCAACCCCAACGAACCCAGCTCGGAGACCCCCTGGGCCCAAACGGCTTCCGACGAACCATATGCTCTTGCTGTGGAAAACCTATCCCAAGGGGTGGTAGCCAGGTACACAAAATTCCACACACCCAGGTGTAAGAAACAACATTGCCCAGGCATGGTCAAGTCTCCTCACCTCGTACCTGTGCTTTGGGGAGCCGGAGGGACACCCCAGGCCAACGACCCTGAGACCCGTTGGGCCAAAAGCCGGATTCCCACGGAAACAGATTTCCTGAGGTGCAGACCCTCTCACAAGTGGTTGTGGCAAGGGAAAGCAAATGCCATTCACTTCTCTGCAAGAAACCACAGTGCCCAGCCATGTGCTAAGCCCTCCCATCCTCACTGGGCTTCTGGCAGCAGGAGTGAAAAGAGAGGAGCACAGCACTGGGACCCGTTTGACAAAAACCGGCCTCCCCCAAGAAAGTCTCTCTCCACGTGCAGACATGCTCCCAAGTGCCTGTGGCAAGGTGAAGGAAATGCCCTACACTGACCTGGAAGAGACCGCAGGGCCTAGGTACAGTCTGAGTCCTTCCCTCATCCCGGCGCTTTTGCTATCAGGAGTTCAACCCCAACGAACCCAGCCCCGAGACCCCCTGGGGCCCAAACGGCTTCCGACGAACAATATGCTCTTGCTGTGGAAAACCTATCCCAAGGGGTGGTAGCCAGCTACACCAAATGCCACACACCCAGGTGTAAGAAACAACATTGCCCAGGCATGGGATAGGCCGCTCACCTCGTCCCTGTGCTTTGGGGAACCGGAGGGACACCCGAGGCCCACGGCCCTGAGAGCCGTTGGGCAAAAAGCCGGCTTCCCACGGAAACAGTTTTCCTGAGGTGCAGACCCTCTCACAAGTGGTTGTGGCAAGGGAAAGCAAATGCCTTCCACTTCTCTGGAAGAAACCACAGTGCCCAGCCATGTGCTAAGCCCTCCCATCCTCACTGGGCTTCTGGCAGCAGGAGTGCAAAGAGAGGAGCACAGCACTGGGACCCGTTTGACAAAAACCGGCCTCCCCCGAGAAAGTCTTTCTCCACGTGCAGACCTGCTCCCAAGTGCCTGTGGCAAGGTGAAGGAAAGGCCCTACACTGACCTGGAAGAGACCACAGGGCCCAGGCACAGTCTGAGCCCTTCCCTCATCCCGGCGGTTTTGCTAGCAGGAGTTGAACCCCAAGGAACACAGTCCAGAGACCCCCCTGGGGCCAAAACGGCTTCCGAGGAAAAATATGCTCTTGCTGTGGAAAACCTATCCCAAGTGGGGGTAGCCAGGTCAACAAAATGCCACACACCCAGGTGTAAGAAACAACATTTCCCAGGCATGGTCTAAGCCCCTCTACTCGTCCCTGTGCTTTTGGGTTAGGGTTCGGGTTAGGTTTAGGGTTCCGGTTCGGGTTAGGGTTAAGGTTCGGGTTAGGGTTTACGGTCAGGGTTAGGGTAGGGTTCGATATCTGGTTTGGCTTCGGGTTCTGGTTCGGGTTCGTTTTCGGGTTCGGGTTAGTGTTCGGGTTCGGGTTCGGTTTCAGGTTAGGGTTAGCGTTCGGTTAGGGTTCGGGTTCTGGTTCGGGTTAGGGTTTGGGTTCGGGTTCGTGTTCTTGTTCGGGTTCGGATTAGGGTTCAGATTAGGGTTCGGGTTCGGTTTAGGGTTCGGGTTATGGTTAGTGTTACTTTTCGTGTTAGGGTTCGGGTTAGGGTTAGGGTTAGCGTTAGGGTTAGGGTTCGGGTTCGGGTTAGGGTTCGGGTTAGGTATAGGGTTCGGGTTTGGGTTCGGGTTCGGGTCGGGTTAGGGTTCGGGTTAGGTTTCGGGTTAGGGTTAGGGTTCGGGTTAGGGTTAGGGTTCGGGTTCAGGTTAGGGTTCGGGTTCGGTTTAGGGTTCGGGTTAGGTTTAGGGTTCGGTTTCGGGTTAGGGTTAGGGTTATGGTTCAGGTAACGGATAGGGTTAGGGTAAGGGTCGGGTTAGGGTTCGGGTTACGGTTCGGGTTAGGGTTAGGGTTAGGGTTCGGGTTAGGGTTCGGGTTAGGGTTAGGTTTAGGTTAGGGTTAGGTTTAGGGTTAGGGTTAGGGTTAGGGTTGGGGTTAGGGTTAGGGTCGGGTTAGGGTTAGCGTTAGGGTTAGGGTTCGGGCTCAGGTTCGGGTTCGGGTTCGGGTTCGGGTTCGGGTTAGGTTTAGGGTTCGGGTTCGAATTCGGGTTAGGGCTCGGGTTAGGTTGGGGTTAGGGTTCGAGTTCGGGTTCGGGTTAGGGTTCGGGTTCTGGTTCGGGTTAGGGTTAGGGTTAGGGTTCGGGTTAGGGCTAGGGTTAGGGTTCTGGTTCGGGTTCGGTTTCGGGTTAGGGTTAGGGTTAGGGTTAGGGTTCGTGTTCGGGTTCGGGTTAGGGTTCAGGTTAGCGTTAGGGTTCGGGTTAGGGTTCGGGTTAGGGTTCGGTTTAGGTTTCGGGTTAGGGTTAGGGTTAGGGTTCGGGTTAGGGTTAGTGTTAGCATTAGGGTTAGGGTTCGTGTTAGGGTTCGGGTTAGGGTTAAGGCTAGCGTTACGGTTAGGGTTCGGGTTCGGGTTAGGGTTCGGTTTAGGTTTAGGGTTCGGGTTTCGGTTCGGGTTCGGGTTTGGGTTAGGGTTCGGGTTATGGGTAGGGTTAGGGTTCAGGTAACGGATAGCTTTAGGGTAAGGGTCGGGTTAGGGTTCGGGTTTCGGTTCGGGTTAGTTTAGGCTTAGGGTTAGGGTTAGTGTTCGGGCTCGGGTTAGGGTTAGGGTTAGGGTTTGGGTTAGGGTTATGTTTCCGTTTCGGGTTAGGGTTAGGGTTAGGGTTCGGGTTAGGGTTAGGGTTAGGATTAGGGATAGGTTTCGGGTTAGGGTTAGGGTTAGGGTTAGGGTTAGCATTAGGGTTAGGGTTCGTGTTAGGGTTCGGGTTAGGGTTAAGGTTAGCATTAGGGTTAGGGTTCGGGTTCGGGTTAGGGTTCGGGTTAGGGTTCGGGTTTGCGTTATGGTTCGGGTTCAGGTTAGGGTTCAGGTTCGTGTTAGGCATCGGGTTCGGGTTAGGGTTCGGTTTAGGTTTCGGGTTAGGGTTAGGATTATTGTTAGGATTCTGGATAGGTTTCGGTTTCCAGTTAGGGATAGGGTTAGGGTTAGGGTCGGGTTAGGGTTAGGGTTAGGGTTAGGGTTAGGGTTAGGGTTCGGGTTCGGGTTAGGGTTAGGTTTAGGTTAGGGTTCGTGTTCGGGTTCGGATTAGGGTTCTTGTTCGGGTGAGGGTTCGGGTTCGGGTTCGGGTTAGGGTTAAGGTTCGGGTTCGGGTTAGGGTTAGGGTTAGGGTGAGGTTTAGGGTTCGCCTTCGGGTTAGGGTTAGGGTTAGTGTTAGGGTTCGGGATAGGGTTCGGGTTAGGGTTCGGGTGAGGGTTAGGGTTAGGGTTCAGGTTAGGGTTAGGTTTCGGGTTAGAATTCGGTTTCCAGTTACGGATAGGGTTAGGGTTAGGGTCGGGTTCAGGTTAGGTTTCGGGTTAGGGTTACGGATAGGGTTAGGGTTCGGGTTGTTTGAGGGTTAGGGTTAGGGTTAGGTTTACAGTTCGTGTTAGGGTTCGGGTTCGGGTTAGGGTTAGGGTTAGGGTTAGGTTTCCGGTTAGGGATAGGGTTAGGGTTAGGGTCGGGTTAGGGCTAGGTTTCGGGTTAGGGTTCCGGTTAGGGTCGGGTTTGTGTTCGGGTTCGGGTTAGGGTTAGGGTTAGGGTTCAGTTTAGGGATAGGGTTAGGGTAAAGTTCGGGTTAGGTTTCGGGTTACTCTTCGTGTTCGGGTTAGGGTTAGGGTTCTGGTAAGGTTTCGGGTCGGGGTAGGGTTAGGTTTCGGTTTCGGATTAGGGTTAGGGTTAGGGTTCGGGTTAGGGTTACTTTTAGGGTTAGGGTTAAGATTAGGGTTCGGGTTAGGGTTCGGGCTCGGGTTAGGGTTAGGGTTAGGCTTAGCGTTAGGGTTAGGGTGCGGGTTAGGGTTTGGGTTAAGATTCCTCTTAGGGTTCGGTTTAGGGTTCGGGTTAGGGTTAGGGTTCGGGTTAGGGTTAGGGTTAGGGTTAGGGTTCGGGTTAGGGTTCGGGTTAAGTTTAGGGTTAGGGCTAGGGTTCGGGTTAGGGTTAGGGTTAGGTTAGGGTTCGGGTTAGGGTTCGGGTTAGGGTTAGGGTTAGGGCTAGGGTTCGGGTTAGGGTTAGGTTCAGGTTAGGGTTCGGGTTCGGGTTAGGGTTAGGGTTAGGGTTAGCGTTAGGTTTAGGGTTCGGGCTCAGGTTCGGGTTCGGGTTCGGGTTTGGGTTAGGTTAGGGTTCGGGTTAGGGTTAGGGTTAGGGTTAGGGTTAGGGTTCGGGTTAGGGTTAGGGTTAGGGGTAGGTTTCGGGTTAGGGTGAGGGTTAGGGTTAGGGTTAGGGTTAGTGTTAGCATTAGGGTTAGGGTTCGTGTTAGGGTTCGGGTTAGGGTTAAGGCTAGCGTTAGGGTTAGGGTTCGGGTTCGGATTAGGGTTCGGTTTAGGTTTAGGGTTCGGTTTTCGGTTCGGGTTCGGGTTTGGGTTAGGGTTCGGGTTAGGGGTAGGGTTAGGGTTCAGGTAACGGATAGCTTTAGGGTAAGGGTCGGGTTAGGGTTCGGGTTTCGGTTCGGGTTAGGTTAGGCTTAGGGTTAGGGTTAGTGTTCGGGTTAGGGTTCAGGTTCGGGCAGGGTTAGGGTTAGGGTTCGCGTTCGGGTTCGGGTTAGGGTTAGGGTTAGGGTTTAGGTTAGGGTTATGTTTCCGGTTCGGGTTAGGGTTAGGGTTAGGGTTCGGGTTAGGGTTAGGGTTAGGATTAGGGATAGGGTTCGTGTTAGGGTTCGGGTTAGGGTTAAGGTTAGCATTAGGGTTAGGGTTCGGGTTCGGGTTAGGGTTCGGGTTAGAGTTCGGGTTCGCGTTATGGTTCGGGTTCAGGTTAGGGTTCAGGTTCGTGTTAGGGATCGGATTCAGGTTAGGGTTCGGTTTAGGGTTCGGGTTAGGGTTAGGATTATTGTTAGGGTTCTGGTTAGGTTTCGGTTTCCAGTTAGGGATAGGGTTAGGGTTAGGGTTAGGGTTAGGGTTAGGGTCAGGTTAGGGTTAGGGTTAGGGTTAGGGTTTGGGTTAGGGTTCGGGTTAGGGTTAGGGTTAGGGTTCGGGTTACGGTTAGGATTCAGTTTAGGGTTCGGGTTAGAGTTAGGGTTAGGGTTAGGGTTAGGGTTTGGGTTAGGTTTCGGTTTAGGGTTAGGGTTCCAGTTAGGGTTAGGATTTCGGTTCGGGTTAGGGTTAGGGTTAGGGTTAGGGGTTAGGTTTAGGGTTAGGGTTCGGGTTAGGGTCAGGGTAATCATCAGGATCAGCGTCAGGGTGTGGATCAGGGTATAGGGTTTATGTTCCAGTTAGGGTACGGGTCGGGTAAGAGACCACTGTGCCAAGGCACCTTCTGAGCACTTCCCTCATCCTGGCAGTTTTGTCAGCAGGACTTCAACCCGAACGAACCCAGCCCGGAGATCCCCAGGGGCAAAAACTGCTTCCGACGAGCAATATGCTCTTGCTGTGGAAAACCTATCCCAAGGGGTGGTAGCCAGCTACACAAAAGGCCACATACCCAGGTGTAAGAAACAACATTGCCCAGGCATGGTCTAGGCCCCTCACCTCATCCCTATGCGTTGGGGAGCCGGAGGGACACCCGAGGCCCACGGCCCTTAGACCGTTGGGCAAAAAGCCGGCTTCCCACGGAAACAGTTTTCCTGCGGTGCAGACCCTCTCACAAGTGGTTGTGGCAAGGGAAAGCAAATGCCATGCACTTTTCTGGAAGAAACCACAGGGCCGAGCCATGTGCTAGGGCTCCCATACTCACTGGGCGCCTGGCAGCAGGAGTGAAAAGAGAGGAGCACAGCACTGGGACCCATTTGACAAAAACCGGCCTCCCACGAGAAAGTCTTTCCCCACGTGCAGACATGCTCCCAAGTGCCTGTGGCAAGGTGAAGGAAAGGCCCTACACTGACCTGGAAGGGACCACAGGGCCCAGGCACAGTCTGAGCCCTTCCCTCATCCCGACGATTTTGCTAGTAGGAGTTCAACCCCAACGAACACAGCCCGGAGACCCCCTGTGGCCAAAATGGCTTCCGACGAACAATATGTTCTTGCTGTTTAAAACCTATCCCAAGTGGTGGTAGCCAGCTACACAAAATGCCACACATCCAGGTGTAAGAAAGAACATTGTCTGGCATGGTCTAGGCCCCTCATCTCGTCCCTGAGTTTTGGGAAGCCGGAGGGACACCCGAGGCCCACAGCCCTGAGACACGTTGGGCAAAAAGCCGGCTTACCACGGAAAGAGATTTCCTGAGGTGCAGACCCTCTCACAAGTGGTTGTGGCAAGGGAAAGCAAATGCCAACCACTTCTCTGGAAGAAACCACAGTGCCCAGCCATTTGCTAAGCCCTCCCAACCTCACAGGGATTCTGGCACCAGGAGTGAAAAGAGAGGAGCACAGCACTGGGACCCGCTGACAAAAACTGGCCTCCCTCAAGAAAGTCTTTCCCCACGTGCAGACATGCTCCCAAGTGCCTGTGGTAAGGTGAAGGAAAGGCTCTACACTGACCTGGAAGAAACCACAGGTCCCAGGCACAGTCTGAGCGCATCCCTCATCCTGGCGGTTTTGCTAGCAGGCGTTCAACCCCAATGAACCCAGCCCGGAGACCCCCTCTTGTCAAAATGGCTTCCGATGAACAATATGCTCTTGCTGTGGAAAACCTATCCCAAGGGGGTGGTTGCCAGCTACACAAAATACCACACAAAGAAGTGTAAGAAACAACATTGCCCAGGCATGGTCAAGTCCCCTCACCTCGTCCCTGTGCTTTGGGGAGCCGGAGGGACACCCGAGGCCCACGGCCCTGAGACCCGTTGGGCAAAAAGCCGGCTTCCCACGGAAACAGTTTTCCTGAGGTGCAGACCCTCTCACAAGTGGTTGTGGCAAGGGAAAGCAAATGCCATCCACTTCTCTGGAAGAAACCACAGTGCCCAGCCATGTGCTAAGCCCTCCCATCCTCACTGGGCTTCTGGCAGCAGGAGTGCAACGAGAGGAGCACAGCACTGGGACCCGTTTGACAAAAACCGGCCTCCCCCTAGAAAGTCTTTCTCCACGTGCAGACATGCTCCCAAGTGCCTGTGGCAAGGTGAAGGAAAGGCCCTACACTGACCTGGAAGAGACCACAGGGCCCAGGCACAGTCTGAGCCCTTCCCTCATCCCGGCGGTTTTGCTAGCAGGAGTTGAACCCCAAGGAACACAGTCCAGAGACCCCCCTGGGGCCAAAACGGCTTCCGAGGAAAAATATGCTCTTGCTGTGGAAAACCTATCCCAAGTGGGGGTAGCCAGGTCAACAAAATGCCACACACCCAGGTGTAAGAAACAACATTTCCCAGGCATGGTCTAAGCCCCTCTACTCGTCCCTGTGCTTTTGGGTTAGGGTTCGGGTTAGGTTTAGGGTTCCGGTTCGGGTTAGGGTTCGGGTTAGGGTTTAGGGTTAGGGTTAGGGTTCGGGTTCGGGTTAGGGTTAAGGTTCGGGTTAGGGTTTACGGTCAGGGTTAGGGTTAGGGTTCGATATCTGGTTTGGCTTCGGGTTCTGGTTTGGGTTTGTTTTTGGGTTCGGGTTAGTGTTCGGGTTCGGGTTCGGTTTCAGATTAGGGTTAGCGTTCGGTTAGGGTTCGGGTTCTGGTTCGGGTTAGGGTTAGGGTTCCGGTTCGTGTTCTTGTTCGGGTTCGGATTAGGGTTCAGATTAGGGTTCGAGTTCGGTTTAGGGTTCGGGTTAGGGTTAGTGTTACGTTTCGTGTTAGGGTCCGGGTTAGGGTTAGGGTTAGCGTTAGGGTTAGGGTTCGGGTTCGGGTTAGGGTTCGGGTTAGGTATAGGGTTCGGGTCGGGTTAGGGTTCCGGTTAGGGTTTGGGTTCGGGTTCGGGTTAGGGTTCCGGTTCAGGTTAGGGTTCGGGTTCGGTTTAGGGTTCGGGTTAGGTTTAGGGTTCGGTTTCGGGTTAGGGTTAGGGTTATGGTTCAGGTAACGGATAGGGTTAGGGTAAGGGTCGGGTTAGGGTTCGGGTTACGGTTCGGGTTAGGGTTAGGGTTAGGGTTCGGGTTAGGGTTCGGGTTAGGGTTAGGATTAGGGTTAGGGTTAGCGTTAGGGTTAGGGTTAGGGTTAGGGTGAGGGTTCAGTTTCGGGTTCGGGTTAGGGTTAGGGTTCGGGTTAGGGTTCGGGTTTGGTTAAGGTTAGGGTTAGGGTTAGGGTTAGGGTTGGGGTTAGGGTTAGGGTCGGGTTAGGGTTAGCGTTAGGGTTAGGGTTCGGGCTCAGGTTCCGGTTCGGGTTCGGGTTTGGGTTAGGTTTACGGTTCGGGTGCGAATTCGGGTTAGGGCTCGGGTTAGGTTGGGGTTAGGGTTCGAGTTCGGGTTAGGGTTCGGGTTCTGGTTCGGGTTAGGGTTAGGGTTAGGGTTCTGGTTAGGGTTAGGGTTAGGGTTCGCGTTCGGGTTAGGGTTAGGGTTCGGGTTAGGGTTAGGGTTAGGGTTAGGGATAGGTTTCGGGTTAGGGTGAGGGTTAGGGTTAGGGTTAGGGTTAGTGTTAGCATTAGGGTTAGGGTTCGAGTTAGGGTTCGGGTTAGGGTTAAGGTTATCGTTAGGGTTAGGGTTCGGGTTTGGGTTAGGGTTCGGTTTAGGTTTAGGGTTCGGGTTTGGGTTCGAGTTCGGGTTTGGGTTAGGGTTCGGGTTACGGTTCGGGATAGGGTTCAAGTAAGGGTAGGGTAAGGGTTAGGATTAGGTTAGGGTTAGGGTTAGGGTTAGGGTTAGGGTTCGGGTTAGGGTTAGGGTTAGGGTTAGGGTTAGGGTTAGGGTTCGGGTTCTGGTTCGGGTTAGGGTTAGGGTTAGGGTTCGGGTTAGGGTTAGGGTTAGGGTTCGCGTTCGGGTTAGGGTTAGGGTTAGGGTTTGGGTTCTGGTTCGTGTTCGGTTTCGGGTTAGGGTTAGGGTTAGGGTTAGGGTTAGGGTTCGGGTTACGGTTAGGATTCGGGTTAGGGTTCGGGTTAGAATTAGGGTTAGGGTTAGGGTTAGGGTTTGGGTTAGGGTTCGGTTTAGGGTTAGGGTTCCAGTTAGGGTTAGGATTTCGGTTCGGGATAGGGTTAGGGTTAGGGTTTGGGGTTAGGTTTAGGGTTAGGGTTCGGGTTAGGGTCAGGGTAATCATCAGGATCAGCGTCAGGGTGTGGATCAGGGCATAGGGTTTATGTTCCAGTTAGGGTACGGGTCGGGTAAGAGACCACTGTGCCAAGGCACCTTCTGAGCACTTCTCTCATCCTGGCGGTTTTGCCAGCAGGACTTCAACCCGAACGAACCAGCCCGGAGACCCCCAGGGGCAAAAACTGCTTCCGACGAGCAATATGCTCTTGCTGTGGAAAACCTATCCCAAGGGGTGGTAGCCAGCTACACAAAATGCCACACACCCAGGTATAAGAAACAACATTGCCCAGGCATGGTCTAGGCCCCTCACCACATCCCTGTGCTTTGGGGAGCCGGAGGGACACCCGAGGCCCACGGCCCTGAGACCCGTTGGGCAAAAAGCCGGCTTCCCACGGAAACAGTTTTCCTGCGGTGCAGACCCTCTCACAAGTGGTTGTGGCAAGGGAAAGCAAATGCCATGCACTTTTCTGGAAGAAACCACAGGGCCGAGCCATGTGCTAGGGCTCCCATACTCACTGGGCGCCTGGCAGCAGGAGTGAAAAGAGAGGAGCACAGCACTGGGACCCATTTGTCAAAAACCGGCCTCCCACGAGAAAGTCTTTCCCCACGTGCAGACATGCTCCCAAGTGCCTGTGGCAAGGTGAAGGAAATGCCATACACTGACCTGTAAGGGACCACAGGGCCCAGGCACAGTCTGAGCCCTTCCCTCATCACGGCGGTTTTGCTAGCAGGAGTTCAACCCCAACGAACACAGCCCAGAGACCCCTGGGGCAAAAACGGCTTCCGACGAGCAATATGCTCTTGCTGTAAAAACCTATCCCAGTGGGGGTAGCCAGGTAAACAAAATGCCACACACCCAGGTGTAAGAAACAACATTGCCCAGGCATGGTCTAAGCCCCTCACCTCGTCCCTGTGCTTTGGGGAGCCGGAGGGACACCCGAGGCCCATGGGCCTGAGACCCGTTTGGCCATAAGCCTGCTTCCCACGGAAACAGTTTTCCTGATGTGCAGATCCTCTCCCAAGTGGTTGTGGCAAGGTAAAGCAAATGCCATCCACGTCCCTGGAAGAAAACACACTGCCCAGCCATATTTTAAGCCCTCCCATCCTCAGTGGGCTTCTGACAGCAGGAGTGAAAAGAGAGGAGCACAGTAATAGGACCCGTTTGACAAAAACCGGCTTCCCACGGGAAAGTCTTTCTCCACGTGCAGACATGCTCCCAAGTGCCTGTGGCAAGGTGAAGGAAATGCCATACACTGACCTGTAAGAGACCACAGGCCCCAGGCACAGTCTGAGCCCTTCCCTCATCCCGGCGGTTTTGGTAGCAGGAGTTCAACCCCAACGAACACAGCCCGGAGACCCCTCGGGCAAAAACGGCTTCCGAGGAGCAATATGCTCTTGCTGTGGAAAACCTATCCCAAGTGGGGGTAGCCAGGTAAACAAAATGCCACACACCCAGGTGTAAGAAACAACATTGCCCAGGCATGGTCTAAGCCCCTCACCTCGTCCCTGTGCTTTGGGGAGCCGGAGGGACACCCGAGGCCCACGGGCCTGAGACCCCTTTGGCCAAAACCCGGCTTCCCATGGAAACAGTTTTCCTGAGGTGCAGACCCTCTCACAAGTGGTTGTTGCAAGGTAAAGCAAATGCCATCCACGACTCTGGAAGGAACCACAGTGCCCAGCCATGTTCTAAGCCCTCCCATCCTCACTGGGCTTCTGGCAGCAGGAGTGAAAAGAGAGGAGCACAGCACTGGGACCCGTTTGACAAAAACCGGCTTCCCACGAAAAAGTCTTTCTCCACGTGCAGACATGCTCCCAAGTGCTGAGGACATAGTACTGAGACATATTTGGCAGAAACGGGTTCAAATGAAAAATATTTCTTGATGTGCAAACTCTATCTTAATTTGTTGTGGCAAGGTAAAGGATGTGCCATATGCTTATTTGTAAGAAATAACAGGTCCCATGGACGGTCTGAGCCCTAAGATCATCACTGTTCTTTTGGTATCATGAGTTAAAACCGAGGCAAACAGCTGAGAAAATTTGGCAAAAACCGCCTTTCAATGAAATAGATTTTCTCTTTTGCAAACTCTATCATAATTGTTTGTGCCAATGTAAAGAAAATGCCATACGCTTATCTGTAAGAAACAGAAGTTTCCAGGATCGGTCTGAGCCCTCACATCATCAATGTGATTTTGGTAGCATTAGTTAATCCCAAACAACACGGTATTGAGACACATTTGACAAAAAACCGCTTCCAACGAAAAATATTTTGTTCATGTTGAAACCCTATCATATGTGGTTGTGGCAATGTAAAGAAAATGCCACACCCTTATGTGTAAGAAACAACATTACCCAGGAACAGTCTAAGCCCTAACATCATCACTGTGCTTTTGGTAGCATGAGTGAAACCCGAGGAATACAGCACTTAGACACATTTGGGAAAAACCGGCTTCCAATGAAAACTATTTTCTTAACGTGGAAACCCTATCACAAGGGGTTGTGGAAGGTAAAGTAAAAAAGCGGAGTTCCAACGAGAAATATTTTCTTCACGTAGAAACCCGTTCCTGGGCACTGTTGTTTCTTACAGATAAGTGTGTGGCATTTATTTATCTGGCCACAACCACTTACGTTTGGGTTTGAAAGGGAAGAAAATATTATTCATTGGAACGCGATTTTTGCCAAATGTGTCTTAGTGCTGTTTGCCTCCGCTTTAACTCCCGCTCCCAAAAGCACAGTGCTGATATTAAGGCTCAGACTGTTCCAGGGCACTGTTGTTTCTTACAGATAAGCGTATGGCATTTTCTTTACATTGGCACAAACAATTATGGGTTTCGGGTTCGGGTTCGGGTTAGGGGTTTGGGTTCTGGTTCTGGTTCTGGTTCGGGTAGGTTTCAGGTTCGGGTTCGGGTAGGGTTCTGGTTCGGGTTCGGGTAGGGTTCGGTTTCGGTTTCGGTTCGGGTTCGGTATCGGTTTCGCTTTCAGTTATGGATTCGGGTTCGGGTTCGGGTTAGGGGTTAGGGTTCGGGTTCGGGTTCTGTTTCGGTATTGGTTTCGCTTTCGAGTATGGATTCGGGTTCGGGTTAGGATTAGGGTTCGGGTTTGGGTTCAGGTTCGGGTTAGGGTTCGGGTTAGGGTTAGGGTAAGGGTTCGGGTTCGGGTTCGGGTTAGGGTTCGGTTTAAGGTTAGGGTTCGGGTTAGGGTTAGGGTTAGGGTTCGGTTTAGGGTTAGGGTTAGGGTTAGGGTTAGGGTTAGGGTTCGGGTTAGGGTTCGTTTTCGGGTTAGGGTTTGGGTTCGGGTTCGGGTTCGGGTTCGGGTTCGGGTTAGGGTTCGGTTTCGGGTTCGGGTTCGGGTTCGGGTTAGGTTTCGGGTTCGGTTTAGGGTTAGGGTTCGGGTTAGGGTTAGGGTTCGGGTTAGGGTTCGTTTTTGGGTTAGGGTTCGGGTTCTGGTTAGGGTTAGGGTTCGGGTTCGGGTTAGGGTTAGGGTTAGGTTACGGTTAGGGTTAGGGTTAGGGTTCGGGTTACGTTTAGGGTTCAGGTTAAGGTTCGGGTTCGGGTTCAGGTTAGGGCTCGGGTTTGGGATTGGGTTCGGTTTCCGGTTAGGGTTAGGGTTAGGGTTATGGTTAGGGTTCGGGGTAGCGTTAGGGTTAGGGTTAGTGTTACTGTTTGGTTTAGGGTTAGGGTTAGGGTTAGGGTTCACGTTAGTGTTAGGGTTCGGGTTCTGGTTAGGGTTAGGGTTCGGGTTCGGGTTAGGGTTAGGGTTAGGGTTACGGTTAGAGTTCGGGTTAGGGTTTGGGTTAGGGTTAGGGTTTGGTTTCGGGTTCGGGTTCAGGTTAGGGTTAGGGTTAGGGTTTGGGTAGGGTTAGGGTTCGGGTTCGGGTTATGGTTAGGGTTAGGGTTAGGGTTACGGTTAGGGTTAGGGTTAGTGTTCGGTTTAGGGTTAGGGTTCAGGTTAGGGTTCGGGTTCGGGTTAGGGTTCGGGATTGGGTTCGATTTCAGTTTAGGGTTAGGGTTAGGGTTATGGTCAGGGTTCGGGTTAACGTTAGGGTTAGGGTTAGGGTTACTGTTTGGTTTAGGGTTAGGGTTAGGGTTAGGGTGCAGGTTAGGGTTAGGGTTCGGGTTAGGGTTAAGGTTACTGTTAGGGTTAGGTTTTGGGTTAGGGTTAGGTTTACGGTTATATTTCGGGTATGGTTAGGGTTAGGGTTAGAGTTCCGGTTAGGATTCCGGTTCGGGTTAGGGTTCGGGTTAGGGTTAGGGTTCGGGTTAGGGGTTTGGGTTTGGCTTCAGGTTAGGGATTCGCGTTAGGGCTAGGGTTCGGGTTAGGGTTAGGGTTAGGGTTAGGGTTCGGGTTAGGGTTAGGGTTAGTGTTAGGGTTAGGGTTCGGGTTAGGGTTAGAGTGAGGTTTAGGGTTTGGTTTCGGGTTAGGTTTTGGGTTAGAGTTAGGGTTAGGGTTACGGGTAGGGTTAGGGTTACGATTCGGGTTCGGGTCGGGTTAGGGTTAGGGTTAGGGTTCAGGTTAGGGATAGGGTTAGGGTTAGGGTCGGGTTAGGGTTAGGGTTCAGGTTAGGGTTATGGTTAGGGTTAGGTTTAGGGTTAGGATTAGGGTTAGTTTTTGGGCTAGGGTTAGGGTTTGGGTAGGGTTAGAGTTCGGGTTAGGGTAGATTTTGGGTTCGGGTTCGGTTTTGGGTTTGTGTTAGGGTTAGGTTTCGGTTTAGTGTTAGGGGTCAGATTAGGGGTAGGGTTTGGGTTCGGGTTAGGGTTCGGGGTAGGGTTAGGGTTCGGGTTCGGTTTCGGAGTAGGGTTATGGTTAGGGTAAAATTTTGGGTTAAGGTTCGTGTTAGGGTTAGGGTTAGGGTTAGGGTTAGGGCTCGGGTTTGGGTTCCGGTTAGGGTTAGTGTTAGGGTTAGGGCTCGGTTTATGTTTAGGGTGAGGTTTAGGGTTTGCGTTCGGGTTAGGTTTAGGGTTAGGGTTAGGTTTAGGGTTAGAGTTCAGGTTAGGGTTTGGGTTAGGGTTAGGGTTTGGATTCGGGTTCGGGTTCAGGTTAGGGTTAGGGTTAGGATTCGGGTAGGGTTAGGGTTTGGGTTCGGGTTATGGTTAGGGTTAGGGTTACGGTTAGGTTTAGGGTTAGGGATCGGGTTAGGGTTAGGGTTAGGGTTCGGGTTAGGGTTAGGGTTAGGTTTAGGGTTTGGGTTAGTGTTAGGTTTACGGTTATATTTCGGGTATGGTTAGGGTAGGGTTAGAGTTCCGGTTAGGATTCGGGTTCGGGTTAGGGTTCGGGTTAGGGCTAGGGTTCGGGTTAGGGTTAGGGTTCGGGTTAGGGGTTTGGGTTTGGCTTCGGGTTAGGGATTCGCGTTAGGGCTAGGGTTCGGGTTAGGGTTAGGGTTCGGGTTATGGGTTCGGGTTTGGGTTCGTGTTAGGGATTCGGGTTCGCGTTCGGGTTAGGGTTCGGGTTCAGATTCATGTCAGGGTTAGGGTTCGGGTTCTGGTCAGGGTTTGGGTTATGGTAGGGTCAGGGTCAGGGTCAGGGTTTAGGGTTTAGGGTCAGGGTTAGGGTTGGGGTCAGGGTCAGGTATTAGGGTTTAGGATTAGGATTAGGGTCAGGGTCATGGTCAGGATCAGGGTCAGGGTCAGTGTCAGGGTTAGGGTTCGTGTTCGGTTGACGGTTCGGGTCGGGTTCCGGTTCGGGTTATGGATGGGGTTACGGTTAGGGTTCGGGTTAGCGTTAGGATTAGGGTTAGGTTTCGGGCTAGGGTTAGGGTTCGGGGTAGGGTTAGAGTTTGGGTTAGGGTTAGATTTTGGGTTCGGGTTCGGTTTTGGGTTTGTGTTAGGGTTAGGGTTCGGTTTAGGGTTAGGGGTCGGATTAGGGGTAGGGTTTGGGTTCGGGTTAGGGTTAGGGTTACGGTTCAGGTTCGGGTTAGGGTTAGGGTTTGTGTTAGGGTTCCTCTTAGGGTTCGGTTTAGGGTTAGGTTTAGGGTTAGGTTTGGGTTAGGGTTAGGGTTTGGATTCGGGATACGGTTCGGTTTCAGGTTAGGGTTAGGGTTAGGGTTCGGGTTAGGGTTAGGGTTCGGGTTAGGGTTCGTTTTCGGGTTAGGGTTCGGGTTCGGGTTAGGGTTCGGGTTCGGGTTCGGGTTCGGGTTAGGGTTAGGGTTAGGGTTCGGTTTAGGGTTAGGGTTCGGGTTAGGGTTAGGGTTCGGTTAGGGTTCGTTTTTGGGTTAGGGTTCGTTTTCGTGTTAGGGTTCGGGTTCGGGTGAGGGTTAGGGTTCGGGTTAGGGTTCGGGTTAGGGTTAGGGTTCGGGTTAGGGTTCGGGTTAGGGTTAGGGTTCGGTTAGGGTTCGTTTTTGGGTTAGGGTTCGTTTTCGGGTTAGGGTTCGGGTTCGGGTTAGGGTTAGGGTTCGGGTTAGGGTTCGGGTTAGGGTTCAGGTTAGGGTTAGGGTTACGGTTCGGGTTAGGGTTCGGGTTCGGGTTAGGGTTAGTGTTACGTTTAGGGTTAGGGTTAGGGTTAGGGTTAGGGTTAGGGATGGGGTTCGGGTTCGGTTTCGGGTTCGGGTTAGGGTTAGGGTTAGGGTTCGGGTTAGGGTTTGTGTTAGGGTTAGGGTTTGGATTTGGATTCGGGTTCAGTTTAGGGTTAGGGTTAGGGTTCAGGTAGGGTTAGGTTTCGGGTTCGGGTTATGGTTAGGGTTAGGGTTAGGGTTACGGTTAGGGTTAGGGTTAGGGTTCGGGTTAGGTTTAGGGTTCAGGTTAAGGTTCGGGTTCGGGTTAGGGTTCGGGTTTGGGATTGGGTTCAGTTTCCGGTTAGGGTTAGGGTTAGGGTTATGGTTAGGGTTCGGGTTAGCGTTAGCGTTAGGGTTAGTGTTACTGTTTCGTTTAGGGTTAGGGTTAGGGTTAGGGTTCAGGTTAGGGTTAGGGTTCGGGTTCGGGTTAGGGTTAGGGTTCGTGTTCGGGTTTGGGTTAGGGTTAGGGTTACGGTTAGAGTTCGGGTTAGAGTTTGGGTTAGGGTTAGGGTTTGGATTCAGGTTCGGGTTTAGGTTAGGGTTAGGGTTAGGGTTCGGGTAGGGTTAGGGTTCGGGTTCGGGTTAGGGTTAAGGTTACTGTTAGGGTTAGGTTTTGGGTTAGGGTTATGTTTACGATTATATTTCGGGTATGGTTAGGGTTAGGGTTAGAGTTCCGATTAGGATTTGGGTTCGGGTTAGGGTTCGGTTAGGGCTAGGGTTCGGGTTAGGGTTAGGGTTCGGGTTAGGTGTTCGGGTTTGGCTTCGGGTTAGGGATTCGCGTTAGGGCTAGGGTTCGGGTTCGGGTTAGGGTTAGGGTTAGGGTTAGTTTTCGGGTTAGGGTTAGGGTTCGGGTTCGGGTTCGGGTTAGTGTTAGGGTTAGGGTTCAGGTTAGGGTTAGAGTGAGGTTTAGGGTTTGGGTTCGGGTTAGGTTTTGGGTTAGGGTTACGGTTAGAGTTACGGTAAGGGTTAGGGTTGCGATTCGGGTTCGGGTCGGGTTAGGGTTAGGGTTAGGGTTCAGGTTAGGGATAGGGTTAGGGTTAGGGTCGGGTTAGGGTTAGGGTTAGAGTTCAGGATAGGGTTAGGTTTCGGGTTAGGGTTAGGGTTAGTGTTAGGGTTACGGTTTGAGTTAGAGTGAGGTTAAGGGTTTGGTTTCGGGTTAGGTTTTGGGTTCGGGTTAGGGTTAGGGTTAGGGTTCTGGTTAGGGTCAGGGTAATGGTCAGGATCAGGCTCAGGGTCTGGGTCAGGGTATAGGGTTTGGGTTCCAGTTAGGGTACGGGTCGGGTAAGAGACCACAGTGCCCAGGCACCGTCTGAGCCCTTCACTCATCCCGGGGGTTTTGCAGCAGGACTTCAACCCGAACGAACCCAGCCCGGAGACCCCCTGGGGCAAAAACGGCTTCCGACGAGCAATATGCTCTTGCTGTGGAAAACCTATCCCAATTGGGGGTAGACAGGTAATTAAAATGCCACACACCCAGGTGTAAGAGACAACATTGCCCAAGCATGGTCTAAGCCCCTCACCTCGTCCCTGTGCTTTTGGTAGCCCGAGGGACACCCGAGACCCACGGATCTTAGACCCGTTTGGCATAAAGCCGGCTTCCCACGGAAACAGTTTTCCTGAGGTGCAGACCCTCTCACAAGTGGTTGTGGCAAGGTAAAGCAAATGCCCTCCACTTCTCTGGAAGAAACCACAGTGCCCAGCCATGTTCTAAGCCCTCCCATCCTCACTGGCCTTCTGGCAGCAGGAGTGAAAGAGAGGAGCACAGCACTGGGACCTGGTAACAAAATCGGCTTCCCACGGGAAAGTCTTTCTCCACGTGCAGACATGCTCCCCAGTGCCTGTGGCAAGGTGAAGGAAATGCCATACACTGACCTGTAAGAGACCACAGGGCCCAGGCACAGTCTGAGCCCTTCCCTCATCCCGGCGGTTTTGCCAGCAGGAGGTCAACCCCAACGAACCCAGCACGGAGATACCTGGGGCAGAAACGGCTTCCGACAAGCAATATGCTCTTGCTGTGGACAACCTCTCCCAAGTGGGGGTAGCCAGGTAAACAAAATGCCACACACCCAAGTGAAAGAAACAACATTGCCCAGGCATGGTCTAAGCCCCTCACCTCGTCCCTGTGCTTTTGGGAGATTGAGGGACACCCGAGGCCCACGGCCCTGAGACCCATTTGGCAATAAGCCGGCTTCCCACGGAAACAGCTTTCCTGAGGTGCAGACCCTCTCACAAGTGGTTGTGGCAAGGTAAAGCAAATGCCATCCACGATTCTGGAAGAAACCGCAGTGCCCAGCCATGTTCTAAGCCCTCCCATCCTCACTGGGCTTCTGGCAGCAGGAGTGAAAATAGAGGATCAAAGTACTGGGACCCTTTGACAAAAACCGGCTTCCCACGAAAAAGTCTTTCTCCACGTGCAGACATGCCCCCAAGTGCCTGTGGCAAGGTGAAGGAAATGCCATACACTGACCTGTAAGAGACCACAGGGCCCAGGCACACTCTGAGCCGTTCCCTCATCCCAGAGGTTTTGCTACCAGGAGTTAAACCCCAAGGAACACAGCCCGGAGACCCCTCGGGCAAATTCGGCTTCCGACGATCATATGCTCTTGCTGTGGAAAACCTATCCCAAGTGGGGGTAGTCAGGTAAACAAAATGCCACACACCCAAGTGTAAGAAACAACACTGCCCAGGCATGGTCTAAGCCCCTCACCTCATCCCTGTGCTTTTGGGAGTCAGAGGGAAACCCGAGGCCCACGCCATGAGACCCGTTTTGCAATAAGCCGGCTTCCTACGGAAACAGTTTTCCTGAGGTGCAGACCCTCTCACAAGTGGTTGTGGCAAGGTAAAGCAAATGCCATGCACATCTCTGGAACAAACCACAGTACCCAGCCATGTTCTAAGCCCTCCCATACTCACTGGGCTTCTGGCAGCAGGAGTGAAAAGAGAGGAGCACAGCACTGGGACCTGTTTGACAAAAACCGGCTTCCCACGGGAAAGTCTTTCTCCACGTGCAGACATGCTCCCAAGTGCCTGTGGCAAGGTGAAGGAAATGCCATACACTGACCTGTAAGAGACCACAGGGCCAAGGCACAGTCTGAGCCCTTCCCTCATCCCGGCGGTTTTGCTAGCAGGAGTTCAACCCCAAAGAACACAGCCCGGAAACCCCTGGGCAATAAAGGCTTCCGACAAGCAATATGCTCTTGCTGTGGAAAAACTATCCAAAGTGGGGGTAGCCAGGTAAACAAAATGCCACACACCGAGGTGTAAGAAACAACATTGCCCAGGCATAGTCTAAGCCCCTCACCTTGTCCCTGTGCTTTTGGGAGCCGGAGGGACACCCGAGGCCCACAGCCCCGAGACCCGTTTGGCAAAAAGCCGGCTTCCGACAGAAACAGTTTTCCTGAGGTGCAGACCCTCTCACAAGTGGTTATTGCAAGATAAAGCAAATGCCATCCACTTCTCTGGAACAAACCACAGTACCCAGCCATGATCTAAGCCCTCCCATACTCACTGGGCTTCTGGCAGCAGGAGTGAAAAGAGAGGAGCACAGCACTGGGACCCGTTTGACAAAAACCGGCTTCCCACGGGAAAGTTTTTCTCCACGTGCAGACATGCTCCCAAGTGCCTGTGGCAAGGTGAAGGAAATGCCTTACACTGACTTGTAAGAGACCACAGGGCCGAAGCACAGTCTGAGCCCTTCCCTCATCCCGGCGGTTTTGCTAGCAGGAGTTCAACCCCAACGAACCCAGCCTGGAGACCCGTGGGGGAAATACGGCTTCCGACGAGCAATATGCTCTTGCTGTGGAAAACCTACCCAAGTGGGGGTAGCCAGGTAAACAAAATGGAACACACCTAAGTGTAAGAAAAAACATTGCCCAGGCGTTGTCTAAGCATCTCAACGCGTCCCTGTGCTTTGGGGAGCCGGAGCGACACCCGAGTTCCACGGCTCTGAGACAAGTTTGGCCAAAAGCCGGCTTCACATGGAAACAGTTTTCCTGAGGTGCAGACCCTCTCACAAGTGGTTGTGGCAAGGTAAAGCAAATGCCACCCACGTCTGTGGAAGAACCACAGTGCCCAGCCATGTTCAAAGCCCTCCCATCCTCACTGGGCTTCTGGCAGCAGGAGTGAAAAGAGAGGAGCACAGCACTGGGAACAGTAGGACAAAACCGGCTTTGCATGGGAAAGTCTCCACGTGCAGACAAGCGCCCCAGTGCCTGTGGCAAGGTGAAGGAAATGCCATACACTGACCTGTAAGAGACCACAGGGCCCAGGCACAGTCTGAGCCCTTCCTTCATCCCGGCGGTTTTGCTAGCAGGAGTTCAACCCCAACGAACCCAGCCCGGAGACCCCTAGGGCAAATACGGCTTCGGACGAGCAATATGCTCTTGCTGTGGAAAACCTATCAAAAGTGGGGGTAGCCAGGTAAACAAAATGCCACACACCCAAGTGTAAGACAGAACATTGCCCAGGCATGGTCTAAGCCCCTCACCTCATCCCTGTGCTTTTGGGAGCTGGAGGGTCACCCGAGGCTCACGGCCCTGAGACCCGTTTGGCAAAAAGCCGGCTTCCTACGGAAATAGTTTTCCTGAGGTGCAGACCCTTTCACAAGTGGTTGTGGCAAGGTAAAGCAAATGCCATCCACTTCTCTGGAAGGAACCACAGTACCCAGCCATGTTCTAAGCCCTCCCATCCTCACTGGCCTTCTGGCAGCGGGAGTGAAAAGAGAGGAGCACAGCATGGGACCCGTTTGACAAAAACCGGCTTCCCACGGGAAAGTCTTTCTCCACGTGCAAACATGCTCCCCAGTTCCTGTGGGAAGGTGAAGGAAATGCCATACACTGACCTGTAAGAGACCACAGGGCCCAGGCATAGTGTGAGGCCTTCCCTAAACCTAGCGGTTTTGCTAGCAGGAGTTCAACCCCAACGAACCCAGCCCGGAGACCCCTGGGGCAAAAACGGCTTCCGACGAGCAATATGCTCTTGCTGTGGAAAACCTATCCCAAGTGGGGGTAGCCAGGTAAACAAAATGCCACACCCCCAAGTGTAAGAAACAACATTGCCCATGCATGGTCTAAGCCTCTCACCTAGTCCCTTGCTTTGGGGAGCCGGAGGGACGCCCGAGGCCCACGGCCCTGAGACACGTATTGCAAAAAATGGCTTCCCACGGAAACAGTTTTCCTGAGGTGCAGACCCTCTTACAAGTGGTTGTGGCAAGGTAAAGCAAATGCCATCCACTTCTCTGTAAGAAACCACAGTGCCCAGCCATGTTCTAAGCCCTCCCATCCTCCCTGGGCTTCTGGCAGCAGGAGTGAAAAGAGAGGAGCACAGCACTGGGACCCATTTGGCCAAAAGTCGGCTTCCCACGGAAACAGTTTTCCTGAGGTGCAGACCCTCTCACAAGTGGTTGTGGCAGGTTAAAGCAAATGCCATCCACTTCTCTGGAAGAAACCACAGTGCCCAGCCATGTTCTAAGCCCTCCCATACTCACTGGGCTTCTCGCCGCAGGAGTGAAAAGAGAGGAGCACAGCACTGGGACCCATTGACAAAAACCGGCTTCTCACGGGAAAGTCTTTCTCCACATGCAGACATGCTCCCAAGTGTCTTTGGCAAGGTGAAGGAAATGCCATACAATGACCTGTAAGACACCACAGGGCCCAGGCACAGTCTGAGCCCTTCCCTCATCCCGGCGGTTTTGCTAGCAGGAGTTGCACCCCAACGAACACAGCCCGGAGACCCCTGGGGCAAAAACGGCTTCCGACGAGCAATATGCTCTTGCTGTGGAAAACCTATCCCAAGTGGGGGTAGCCAGGTAAACAAAATGCCAAACACCCAGGTGTAAGAAACAACATTGCCCAGGCATGGTCTAAGCCCCTCACCTCCTCCCTGTGCTTTTGGGAGCCGGAGTGACACCCGAGGCCCACGGCCCTGAGACCCGTTTGGTCAAAAGCCGGCTTCCCACGGAAACAGTTTTCCTGAGGTGCAGACCCTCTCACAAGTGGTTGTGGCAGGTTAAAGCAAATGCCATCCACTTCTCTAGAAGAAACCACTGTGCCAAGCCATGTTCTAAGCCCTCCCATCCTCCCTGGGCTTGTGGCTGCAGGAGTGAATAGAGAGGAGCACAGCACTGGGACCCGTTTGACAAAAAGCGGCTTCCCACGAAAAAGTCTCTCTCCACGTGCAGAAATGATCCCAAGTGCCTGTAGCAAGGTGAAGAAAATGCCATACACTGACCTGTAGGAGACCACAGGGCCCAGGCAGAGTCTGAGCCCTTCCATCATCCCGGCGGTTTTGCTAGCAGGAGTTGTACCCGAACGAACCCAGCCCTTAGACCCCTGGGGCCAAAACGGCTTCTGACGAGCAATATGCTCTTGCTGTGGAAAACCTATCCCAAGTGGGGGTAGCCAGGTAAACAAAATGCCACACACCCAGGTGTAAGAAACAACATTGCCCAGGCATGGTCTAAGGCCCTCTCCTTGTCCCTGTGCTGTGGGGAGCCCGAGGGACACCCGAGGCCCATGGCCCTGAGACCCGTTTGGCCAAAAGCCGGCTTCCCAGGAAAACAGTTTTCCTGAGATGCAGACCCTCTCACAAGTGGTTGTGGCAGGGTAAAGCAAATGCCATCCGCTTCTCTGGAAGAAACCACAGTGCCCAGCCATGTTCTAAACCCTCCCATACTCACTGGGCTTCTGGCAGCAGGAGTGAAAAGAAAGCACAGCAATGGGACCCGTTTGACAAAAACTGGCTTCCCACAGGAAAGTGTTTCTCCACATGCGGACATGCACCCAAGTGCCTGTGGCAAGGTGAAGGAAATGCCATACACTAACCTGTAAGAGACCACAGGGCCCAGGCACAGTCTGAGCCTATCCCTCATCCCGGTGGTTTTGCTAGCAGGAGTTCAACCCCAACGAACCCAGCCCGGAGACCCGTGGGGCAAATACGGCTTCCGACGAGCAATATGCTCTTGCTGTGGAATACCTACCCAAGTGGGGGTAGCCAGGTAAACAAAATGGAACACACCCAAGTGTAAGAAAAAACATTGCCCAGGCGTGGTGTAAGCATCTCAACGCATCCCTGTGCTTTGGGGAGCCGGAGGGACACCCGAGTTCCACGGCTCTGAGACAAGTTTGGCCAAAAGCCGGTTTCCCATGGAAACAGTTTTCCTGAGGTGCAGACCCTCTCACAAGTGGTTGTGGCAAGGTAAAGCAAATGCCATCCACGTCTCTGGAAGAAACCACAGTGCCCAGCTATATTCTAAGCCCTCCCATCCTCAGTGGGCTTCTGGCAGCAGGAGTGAAAAGAGAGGAGCACAGCACTGGGACCCGTTTGACAAAAACCGGCTTCCCACGGGAAAGTCTTTCTCCACGTGCAGACATGCTCCCATGTGCCTGTGGTAAGGTGAAGGAAATGCCATACACTGAACTGTAAGAGACAGCAGGGCCCAGGCACAGTCTGAGCCCTTCCCTCATCCCGGCGGTTTTGCTAGCAGGAGTTCAACCCCAACGAACCTAGCCCGGAGACCCCTGGGGCAAATACGGCTTCCGACGAGCAATATGCTCTTGCTGTGGAAAACCTGTCCGAACTGGGGGTAGCCAGGTAAACAAAATGCCACACACCCAAGTGTAAGAAAGAACATTGCCCAGGCATGGTCTAAGCCCCTCACCTCATCTCTTTGCTTTTGGGAGCCGGAGGGACACCCGAGGCCCACGGCCCTGAGACCCGTTTGGCAAAAAGGCGGCTTCCCACGGAAATAGTTTTCCTGATGTGCAGACCCTCTCACAAGTGGTTGTGGCAAGGTAAAGCAAATGCCATCCACTTCTCTGGAAGGAACCACAGTACCCAGCCATATTCTAAGCCCTCCCATCCTCACTGGGCTTCTGGCAGCAGGAGTGAAAAGAGAGGAGCACAGCATGGAACCCGTTAGACAAAAAGCGGCTTCCCACGGGAAAGTCTTTCTCCACGTGCAAACATGCTCCCCAGTTCCTGTCAGAATGTGAAGGAAATGCCATACACTGACCTGTAAGAGACCACAGGGCCCAGGCACAGTCTGAGCCCTTCCCTCATCCCGGCGGTTTTGCTAGCAGGAGTTGCACCCCAACGAACACAGCCCGGAGACCCCTGGGGCAAAAACGGCTTCCGAGAAGCAATATGCTCTTGCTGTGGAAAACCTATCCCAAGTGGGGGTAGCCAGGTAAACAAAATGCCAACACCCATGTGTAAGAAACAACATTGCCCAGGCATGGTCTAATCCCCTCACCTCGTCCCTGTGCTTTGGGGAGCCGGAGGGACACCCGAGGCCCACGGCCCTAGACCCGTTTGGCCAAAAGCCGGCTTTCCATGGAAACAGTTTTCTTGAGGTGCAGACCCTCTCACAAGTGGTTGTGGCAAGGTAAAGCAAATGCCATCCACTTCTCTGGAAGAAACCACAGTGCCCAGCCATGTTCCAAACCCTCCGATACTCACTGGGCTTCTTGCAGCAGGAGTGAAGAGAGAGGAGCACAGCACTGGGACCTGTTTGACAAAAACCGGCTTCCCACGGGAAAGTCTTTCTCCACATGCAGACATGCTCCCATGTGCTGAGGACATAGTACTGAGACATATTTGGCAGAAACGGGTTCAAATGAAAAATATTTCTTGATGTGCAAACTCTATCTTAATTTGTTGTGGCAAGGTAAAGGATGTGCCATATGCTTATTTGTAAGAAATAACAGGTCCCATGGACGGTCTGAGCCCTAAGATCATCACTGTTCTTTTGGTATCATGAGTTAAAACCGAGGCAAACAGCTGAGAAAATTTGGCAAAAACCGCCTTTCAATGAAATAGATTTTCTCTTTTGCAAACTCTATCATAATTGTTTGTGCCAATGTAAAGAAAATGCCATACGCTTATCTGTAAGAAACAGAAGTTTCCAGGATCGGTCTGAGCCCTCACATCATCAATGTGATTTTGGTAGCATTAGTTAATCCCAAACAACACGGTATTGAGACACATTTGACAAAAAACCGCTTCCAACGAAAAATATTTTGTTCATGTTGAAACCCTATCATATGTGGTTGTGGCAATGTAAAGAAAATGCCACACCCTTATGTGTAAGAAACAACATTACCCAGGAACAGTCTAAGCCCTAACATCATCACTGTGCTTTTGGTAGCATGAGTGAAACCCGAGGAATACAGCACTTAGACACATTTGGGAAAAACCGGCTTCCAATGAAAACTATTTTCTTAACGTGGAAACCCTATCACAAGGGGTTGTGGAAGGTAAAGTAAAAAAGCGGAGTTCCAACGAGAAATATTTTCTTCACGTAGAAACCCGTTCCTGGGCACTGTTGTTTCTTACAGATAAGTGTGTGGCATTTATTTATCTGGCCACAACCACTTACGTTTGGGTTTGAAAGGGAAGAAAATATTATTCATTGGAACGCGATTTTTGCCAAATGTGTCTTAGTGCTGTTTGCCTCCGCTTTAACTCCCGCTCCCAAAAGCACAGTGCTGATATTAAGGCTCAGACTGTTCCAGGGCACTGTTGTTTCTTACAGATAAGCGTATGGCATTTTCTTTACATTGGCACAAACAATTATGGGTTTCGGGTTCGGGTTCGGGTTAGGGGTTTGGGTTCTGGTTCTGGTTCTGGTTCGGGTAGGTTTCAGGTTCGGGTTCGGGTAGGGTTCTGGTTCGGGTTCGGGTAGGGTTCGGTTTCGGTTTCGGTTCGGGTTCGGTATCGGTTTCGCTTTCAGTTATGGATTCGGGTTCGGGTTCGGGTTAGGGGTTAGGGTTCGGGTTCGGGTTCTGTTTCGGTATTGGTTTCGCTTTCGAGTATGGATTCGGGTTCGGGTTAGGATTAGGGTTCGGGTTTGGGTTCAGGTTCGGGTTAGGGTTCGGGTTAGGGTTAGGGTAAGGGTTCGGGTTCGGGTTCGGGTTCGGGTTCGGGTTCGGGTTAGGGTTCGGTTTAAGGTTAGGGTTCGGGTTAGGGTTAGCGTTAGGGTTC
Organism: Ursus arctos; assembly: GCF_023065955.2. Lineage (NCBI taxonomy): Eukaryota > Metazoa > Chordata > Mammalia > Carnivora > Ursidae > Ursus > Ursus arctos. Next base: position 82,195,873 of record NW_026623111.1, read on the forward strand.
GGTTTAGGGTTAGGGTTAGGGTTAGGGTTAGGGTTAGGGTTCGGGTTAGGGTTCGTTTTCGGGTTAGGGTTTGGGTTCGGGTTCGGGTTCGGGTTCGGGTTAGGGTTCGGTTTCGGGTTCGGGTTCGGGTTCGGGTTAGGTTTCGGGTTCGGGTTCGGTTTAGGGTTAGGGTTCGGGTTAGGGTTAGGGTTCGGGTTAGGGTTCGTTTTTGGGTTAGGGTTCGGGTTCTGGTTAGGGTTAGGGTTCGGGTTCGGGTTAGGGTTAGGGTTAGGTTACGGTTAGGGTTAGGGTTAGGGTTCGGGTTACGTTTAGGGTTCAGGTTAAGGTTCGGGTTCGGGTTCGGGTTAGGGCTCGGGTTTGGGATTGGGTTCGGTTTCCGGTTAGGGTTAGGGTTAGGGTTATGGTTAGGGTTCGGGGTAGCGTTAGGGTTAGGGTTAGTGTTACTGTTTGGTTTAGGGTTAGGGTTAGGGTTAGGGTTCACGTTAGTGTTAGGGTTCGGGTTCTGGTTAGGGTTAGGGTTCGGGTTCGGGTTAGGGTTAGGGTTAGGGTTACGGTTAGAGTTCGGGTTAGGGTTTGGGTTTGGGTTAGGGTTTGGTTTCGGGTTCGGGTTCAGGTTAGGGTTAGGGTTAGGGTTTGGGTAGGGTTAGGGTTCGGGTTCGGGTTATGGTTAGGGTTAGGGTTAGGGTTACGGTTAGGGTTAGGGTTAGTGTTCGGTTTAGGGTTAGGGTTCAGGTTAGGGTTCGGGTTCGGGTTAGGGTTCGGGATTGGGTTCGATTTCAGTTTAGGGTTAGGGTTAGGTTTATGGTCAGGGTTCGGGTTAACGTTAGGGTTAGGGTTAGGGTTACTGTTTGGTTTAGGGTTAGGGTTAGGGTTAGGGTGCAGGTTAGGGTTAGGGTTCGGGTTAGGGTTAAGGTTACTGTTAGGGTTAGGTTTTGGGTTAGGGTTAGGTTTACGGTTATATTTCGGGTATGGTTAGGGTTAGGGTTAGAGTTCCGGTTAGGATTCCGGTTCGGGTTAGGGTTCGGGTTAGGGTTAGGGTTCGGGTTAGGGGTTTGGGTTTGGCTTCAGGTTAGGGATTCGCGTTAGGGCTAGGGTTCGGGTTAGGGTTAGGGTTAGGGTTCGGGTTAGGGTTAGGGTTAGTGTTAGGGTTAGGGTTCGGGTTAGGGTTAGAGTGAGGTTTAGGGTTTGGTTTCGGGTTAGGTTTTGGGTTAGAGTTAGGGTTAGGGTTACGGTAAGGGTTAGGGTTGCGATTCGGGTTCGGGTCGGGTTAGGGTTAGGGTTAGGGTTCAGGTTAGGGATAGGGTTAGGGTTAGGGTCGGGTTAGGGTTAGGGTTCAGGTTAGGGTTATGGTTAGGGTTAGGTTTAGGGTTAGGATTAGGGTTAGTTTTTGGGCTAGGGTTAGGGTTTGGGTAGGGTTAGAGTTCGGGTTAGGGTAGATTTTGGGTTCGGGTTCGGTTTTGGGTTTGTGTTAGGGTTAGGTTTCGGTTTAGTGTTAGGGGTCAGATTAGGGGTAGGGTTTGGGTTCGGGTTAGGGTTCGGGGTAGGGTTAGGGTTCGGGTTCGGTTTCGGAGTAGGGTTATGGTTAGGGTAAAATTTTGGGTTAAGGTTCGTGTTAGGGTTAGGGTTAGGGTTAGGGTTAGGGCTCGGGTTTGGGTTCCGGTTAGGGTTAGTGTTAGGGTTAGGGCTCGGTTTATGTTTAGGGTGAGGTTTAGGGTTTGCGTTCGGGTTAGGTTTAGGGTTAGGGTTAGGTTTAGGGTTAGAGTTCAGGTTAGGGTTTGGGTTAGGGTTAGGGTTTGGATTCGGGTTCGGGTTCAGGTTAGGGTTAGGGTTAGGATTCGGGTAGGGTTAGGGTTTGGGTTCGGGTTATGGTTAGGGTTAGGGTTACGGTTAGGTTTAGGGTTAGGGATCGGGTTAGGGTTAGGGTTAGGGTTCGGGTTAGGGTTAGGGTTAGGTTTAGGGTTTGGGTTAGTGTTAGGTTTACGGTTATATTTCGGGTATGGTTAGGGTAGGGTTAGAGTTCCGGTTAGGATTCGGGTTCGGGTTAGGGTTCGGGTTAGGGCTAGGGTTCGGGTTAGGGTTAGGGTTCGGGTTAGGGGTTTGGGTTTGGCTTCGGGTTAGGGATTCGCGTTAGGGCTAGGGTTCGGGTTAGGGTTAGGGTTCGGGTTATGGGTTCGGGTTTGGGTTCGTGTTAGGGATTTGGGTTCGCGTTCGGGTTAGGGTTCGGGTTCAGATTCATGTCAGGGTTAGGGTTCGGGTTCTGGTCAGGGTTTGGGTTATGGTAGGGTCAGGGTCAGGGTCAGGGTTTAGGGTTTAGGGTCAGGGTTAGGGTTGGGGTCAGGGTCAGGTATTAGGGTTTAGGATTAGGATTAGGGTCAGGGTCATGGTCAGGATCAGGGTCAGGGTCAGTGTCAGGGTTAGGGTTCGTGTTCGGTTGACGGTTCGGGTCGGGTTCCGGTTCGGGTTATGGATGGGGTTACGGTTAGGGTTCGGGTTAGCGTTAGGATTAGGGTTAGGTTTCGGGCTAGGGTTAGGGTTCGGGGTAGGGTTAGAGTTTGGGTTAGGGTTAGATTTTGGGTTCGGGTTCGGTTTTGGGTTTGTGTTAGGGTTAGGGTTCGGTTTAGGGTTAGGGGTCGGATTAGGGGTAGGGTTTGGGTTCGGGTTAGGGTTAGGGTTACGGTTCAGGTTCGGGTTAGGGTTAGGGTTTGTGTTAGGGTTCCTCTTAGGGTTCGGTTTAGGGTTAGGTTTAGGGTTAGGTTTGGGTTAGGGTTAGGGTTTGGATTCGGGATACGGTTCGGTTTCAGGTTAGGGTTAGGGTTAGGGTTCGGGTTAGGGTTAGGGTTCGGGTTAGGGTTCGTTTTCGGGTTAGGGTTCGGGTTCGGGTTCGGGTTCGGGTTCGGGTTCGGGTTCGGGTTAGGGTTAGGGTTAGGGTTCGGTTTAGGGTTAGGGTTCGGGTTAGGGTTAGGGTTCGGTTAGGGTTCGTTTTTGGGTTAGGGTTCGTTTTCGTGTTAGGGTTCGGGTTCGGGTGAGGGTTAGGGTTCGGGTTAGGGTTCGGGTTAGGGTTAGGGTTCGGGTTAGGGTTCGGGTTAGGGTTAGGGTTCGGTTAGGGTTCGTTTTTGGGTTAGGGTTCGTTTTCGGGTTAGGGTTCGGGTTCGGGTTAGGGTTAGGGTTCGGGTTAGGGTTCGGGTTAGGGTTCAGGTTAGGGTTAGGGTTACGGTTCGGGTTAGGGTTCGGGTTCGGGTTAGGGTTAGTGTTACGTTTAGGGTTAGGGTTAGGGTTAGGGTTAGGGATGGGGTTCGGGTTCGGTTTCGGGTTCGGGTTAGGGTTAGGGTTAGGGTTCGGGTTAGGGTTTGTGTTAGGGTTAGGGTTTGGATTTGGATTCGGGTTCAGTTTAGGGTTAGGGTTAGGGTTCAGGTAGGGTTAGGTTTCGGGTTCGGGTTATGGTTAGGGTTAGGGTTAGGGTTACGGTTAGGGTTAGGGTTAGGGTTCGGGTTAGGTTTAGGGTTCAGGTTAAGGTTCGGGTTCGGGTTAGGGTTTGGGTTTGGGATTGGGTTCAGTTTCCGGTTAGGGTTAGGGTTAGGGTTATGGTTAGGGTTCGGGTTAGCGTTAGCGTTAGGGTTAGTGTTACTGTTTCGTTTAGGGTTAGGGTTAGGGTTAGGGTTCAGGTTAGGGTTAGGGTTCGGGTTCGGGTTAGGGTTAGGGTTCGTGTTCGGGTTTGGGTTAGGGTTAGGGTTACGGTTAGAGTTCGGGTTAGAGTTTGGGTTAGGGTTAGGGTTTGGATTCAGGTTCGGGTTTAGGTTAGGGTTAGGGTTAGGGTTCGGGTAGGGTTAGGGTTCGGGTTCGGGTTAGGGTTAAGGTTACTGTTAGGGTTAGGTTTTGGGTTAGGGTTATGTTTACGATTATATTTCGGGTATGGTTAGGGTTAGGGTTAGAGTTCCGATTAGGATTTGGGTTCGGGTTAGGGTTCGGTTAGGGCTAGGGTTCGGGTTAGGGTTAGGGTTCGGGTTAGGTGTTCGGGTTTGGCTTCGGGTTAGGGATTCGCGTTAGGGCTAGGGTTCGGGTTCGGGTTCGGGTTAGGGTTAGGGTTAGTTTTCGGGTTAGGGTTAGGGTTCGGGTTCGGGTTCGGGTTAGTGTTAGGGTTAGGGTTCAGGTTAGGGTTAGAGTGAGGTTTAGGGTTTGGGTTCGGGTTAGGTTTTGGGTTAGGGTTACGGTTAGAGTTACGGTAAGGGTTAGGGTTGCGATTCGGGTTCGGGTCGGGTTAGGGTTAGGGTTAGGGTTCAGGTTAGGGATAGGGTTAGGGTTAGGGTCGGGTTAGGGTTAGGGTTAGAGTTCAGGATAGGGTTAGGTTTCGGGTTAGGGTTAGGGTTAGTGTTAGGGTTACGGTTTGAGTTAGAGTGAGGTTAAGGGTTTGGTTTCGGGTTAGGTTTTGGGTTCGGGTTAGGGTTAGGGTTAGGGTTCTGGTTAGGGTCAGGGTAATGGTCAGGATCAGGCTCAGGGTCTGGGTCAGGGTATAGGGTTTGGGTTCCAGTTAGGGTACGGGTCGGGTAAGAGACCACAGTGCCCAGGCACCGTCTGAGCCCTTCACTCATCCCGGGGGTTTTGCAGCAGGACTTCAACCCGAACGAACCCAGCCTGGAGACCCCCTGGGGCAAAAACGGCTTCCGACGAGCAATATGCTCTTGCTGTGGAAAACCTATCCCAATTGGGGGTAGACAGGTAATTAAAATGCCACACACCCAGGTGTAAGAGACAACATTGCCCAAGCATGGTCTAAGCCCCTCACCTCGTCCCTGTGCTTTTGGTAGCCCGAGGGACACCCGAGACCCACGGATCTTAGACCCGTTTGGCATAAAGCCGGCTTCCCACGGAAACAGTTTTCCTGAGGTGCAGACCCTCTCACAAGTGGTTGTGGCAAGGTAAAGCAAATGCCCTCCACTTCTCTGGAAGAAACCACAGTGCCCAGCCATGTTCTAAGCCCTCCCATCCTCACTGGCCTTCTGGCAGCAGGAGTGAAAGAGAGGAGCACAGCACTGGGACCTGGTAACAAAATCGGCTTCCCACGGGAAAGTCTTTCTCCACGTGCAGACATGCTCCCCAGTGCCTGTGGCAAGGTGAAGGAAATGCCATACACTGACCTGTAAGAGACCACAGGGCCCAGGCACAGTCTGAGCCCTTCCCTCATCCCGGCGGTTTTGCCAGCAGGAGGTCAACCCCAACGAACCCAGCACGGAGATACCTGGGGCAGAAACGGCTTCCGACAAGCAATATGCTCTTGCTGTGGACAACCTCTCCCAAGTGGGGGTAGCCAGGTAAACAAAATGCCACACACCCAAGTGAAAGAAACAACATTGCCCAGGCATGGTCTAAGCCCCTCACCTCGTCCCTGTGCTTTTGGGAGATTGAGGGACACCCGAGGCCCACGGCCCTGAGACCCATTTGGCAATAAGCCGGCTTCCCACGGAAACAGCTTTCCTGAGGTGCAGACCCTCTCACAAGTGGTTGTGGCAAGGTAAAGCAAATGCCATCCACGATTCTGGAAGAAACCGCAGTGCCCAGCCATGTTCTAAGCCCTCCCATCCTCACTGGGCTTCTGGCAGCAGGAGTGAAAATAGAGGATCAAAGTACTGGGACCCTTTGACAAAAACCGGCTTCCCACGAAAAAGTCTTTCTCCACGTGCAGACATGCCCCCAAGTGCCTGTGGCAAGGTGAAGGAAATGCCATACACTGACCTGTAAGAGACCACAGGGCCCAGGCACACTCTGAGCCGTTCCCTCATCCCAGAGGTTTTGCTACCAGGAGTTAAACCCCAAGGAACACAGCCCGGAGACCCCTCGGGCAAATTCGGCTTCCGACGATCATATGCTCTTGCTGTGGAAAACCTATCCCAAGTGGGGGTAGTCTGGTAAACAAAATGCCACACACCCAAGTGTAAGAAACAACACTGCCCAGGCATGGTCTAAGCCCCTCACCTCATCCCTGTGCTTTTGGGAGTCAGAGGGAAACCCGAGGCCCACGCCATGAGACCCGTTTTGCAATAAGCCGGCTTCCCACGGAAACAGTTTTCCTGAGGTGCAGACCCTCTCACAAGTGGTTGTGGCAAGGTAAAGCAAATGCCATGCACATCTCTGGAACAAACCACAGTACCCAGCCATGTTCTAAGCCCTCCCATACTCACTGGGCTTCTGGCAGCAGGAGTGAAAAGAGAGGAGCACAGCACTGGGACCTGTTTGACAAAAACCGGCTTCCCACGGGAAAGTCTTTCTCCACGTGCAGACATGCTCCCAAGTGCCTGTGGCAAGGTGAAGGAAATGCCATACACTGACCTGTAAGAGACCACAGGGCCAAGGCACAGTCTGAGCCCTTCCCTCATCCCGGCGGTTTTGCTAGCAGGAGTTCAACCCCAAAGAACACAGCCCGGAAACCCCTGGGCAATAAAGGCTTCCGACAAGCAATATGCTCTTGCTGTGGAAAAACTATCCAAAGTGGGGGTAGCCAGGTAAACAAAATGCCACACACCGAGGTGTAAGAAACAACATTGCCCAGGCATAGTCTAAGCCCCTCACCTTGTCCCTGTGCTTTTGGGAGCCGGAGGGACACCCGAGGCCCACAGCCCCGAGACCCGTTTGGCAAAAAGCCGGCTTCCGACAGAAACAGTTTTCCTGAGGTGCAGACCCTCTCACAAGTGGTTATTGCAAGATAAAGCAAATGCCATCCACTTCTCTGGAACAAACCACAGTACCCAGCCATGATCTAAGCCCTCCCATACTCACTGGGCTTCTGGCAGCAGGAGTGAAAAGAGACGAGCACAGCACTGGGACCCGTTTGACAAAAACCGGCTTCCCACGGGAAAGTTTTTCTCCACGTGCAGACATGCTCCCAAGTGCCTGTGGCAAGGTGAAGGAAATGCCTTACACTGACTTGTAAGAGACCACAGGGCCGAAGCACAGTCTGAGCCCTTCCCTCATCCCGGCGGTTTTGCTAGCAGGAGTTCAACCCCAACGAACCCAGCCTGGAGACCCGTGGGGGAAATACGGCTTCCGACGAGCAATATGCTCTTGCTGTGGAAAACCTACCCAAGTGGGGGTAGCCAGGTAAACAAAATGGAACACACCTAAGTGTAAGAAAAAACATTGCCCAGGCGTTGTCTAAGCATCTCAACGCGTCCCTGTGCTTTGGGGAGCCGGAGCGACACCCGAGTTCCACGGCTCTGAGACAAGTTTGGCCAAAAGCCGGCTTCACATGGAAACAGTTTTCCTGAGGTGCAGACCCTCTCACAAGTGGTTGTGGCAAGGTAAAGCAAATGCCACCCACGTCTGTGGAAGAACCACAGTGCCCAGCCATGTTCAAAGCCCTCCCATCCTCACTGGGCTTCTGGTAGCAGGAGTGAAAAGAGAGGAGCACAGCACTGGGAACAGTAGGACAAAACCGGCTTCGCATGGGAAAGTCTCCACGTGCAGACAAGCGCCCCAGTGCCTGTGGCAAGGTGAAGGAAATGCCATACACTGACCTGTAAGAGACCACAGGGCCCAGGCACAGTCTGAGCCCTTCCTTCATCCCAGCGGTTTTGCTAGCAGGAGTTCAACCCCAACGAACCCAGCCCGGAGACCCCTAGGGCAAATACGGCTTCGGACGAGCAATATGCTCTTGCTGTGGAAAACCTATCAAAAGTGGGGGTAGCCAGGTAAACAAAATGCCACACACCCAAGTGTAAGAAAGAACATTGCCCAGGCATGGTCTAAGCCCCTCACCTCATCCCTGTGCTTTTGGGAGCTGGAGGGTCACCCGAGGCTCATGGCCCTGAGACCCGTTTGGCAAAAAGCCGGCTTCCTACGGAAATAGTTTTCCTGAGGTGCAGACCCTTTCACAAGTGGTTGTGGCAAGGTAAAGCAAATGCCATCCACTTCTCTGGAAGGAACCACAGTACCCAGCCATGTTCTAAGCCCTCCCATCCTCACTGGCCTTCTGGCAGCGGGAGTGAAAAGAGAGGAGCACAGCATGGGACCCGTTTGACAAAAACCGGCTTCCCACGGGAAAGTCTTTCTCCACGTGCAAACATGCTCCCCAGTTCCTGTGGGAAGGTGAAGGAAATGCCATACACTGACCTGTAAGAGACCACAGGGCCCAGGCACAGTCTGAGCCCTTCCCTCATCCCGGCGGTTTTGCTAGAAGGAGTTCAACCCCAACGAACACACCCTGGAGACCCCTGGGGCAAAAACGGCTTCCGAGAAGCAATATGCTCTTGCTGTGGAAAACCTATCCCAAGTGGGGGTAGCCAGGTAAACAAAATGCCAACACCCATGTGTAAGAAACAACATTGCCCAGGCATGGTCTAATCCCCTCACCTCGTCCCTGTGCTTTGGGGAGCCGGAGGGACACCCGAGGCCCACGGCCCTAGACCCGTTTGGCCAAAAGCCGGCTTTCCATGGAAACAGTTTTCTTGAGGTGCAGACCCTCTCACAAGTGGTTGTGGCAAGGTAAAGCAAATGCCATCCACTTCTCTGGAAGAAACCACAGTGCCCAGCCATGTTCCAAACCCTCCGATACTCACTGGGCTTCTTGCAGCAGGAGTGAAGAGAGAGGAGCACAGCACTGGGACCTGTTTGACAAAAACCGGCTTCCCACGGGAAAGTCTTTCTCCACATGCAGACATGCTCCCATGTGCCTGTGGCAAGGTGAAGGAAATGCCATACACTGACCTGTAAGAGACCACAGGGCCCAGGCACAGTCTGAGCCCTTCCCTCATCCCGGCGTTTTTGATAGCAGGAGTTCAACCCCAACGAACCCAGCCCGGAGACCCCTGGGGCAAAAACGACTTCCGACGAGCAATATGCTCTTGCTGTGGAAAACCTATCCCAAGTGGGGGTAGCCAGGTAAACAAAATGCCACACACCCAGGTGTATGAAACAACATTGCCCAGGCATCGTCTAAGCCCCTCACCTCTTCCCTGTGCTTTGGGGAGCTGGAGGGACACCTGAGGCCCACGGCCCTGAGACCCGTTTGGCCAAAAGCCGGCTTCCCACGGAAACAGTTTTCCTGAGGTGCAGACCCTCTCACAAGTGGTTGTGGCAAGGTAAAGCAAATGCTATCCACGACTCTGGAAGAAACCATAGTGCCCAGCCATGTTCTAAGCCCTCCCATCCTCACTGGGCTTCTGGCAGCAGGAGTGAAAAGAGAGGAGCACAGCACTGGGACCCGTTTGACAAAAACCGGCTTCCCATGAAAAAGTCTTTCTCCACGTGCAGACATGCTCCCATGTGCTGAGGACATAGTACTGAGACATATTTGGCAGAAACGGGTTCAAATGAAAAATATTTCTTGATGTGCAAACTCTATCTTAATTTGTTGTGGCAAGGTAAAGGATGTGCCATATGCTTATTTGTAAGAAATAACAGGTCCCATGGACGGTCTGAGCCCTAAGATCATCACTGTTCTTTTGGTATCATGAGTTAAAACCGAGGCAAACAGCTGAGAAAATTTGGCAAAAACCGCCTTTCAATGAAATAGATTTTCTCTTTTGCAAACTCTATCATAATTGTTTGTGCCAATGTAAAGAAAATGCCATACGCTTATCTGTAAGAAACAGAAGTTTCCAGGATCGGTCTGAGCCCTCACATCATCAATGTGATTTTGGTAGCATTAGTTAATCCCAAACAACACGGTATTGAGACACATTTGACAAAAAACCGCTTCCAACGAAAAATATTTTGTTCATGTTGAAACCCTATCATATGTGGTTGTGGCAATGTAAAGAAAATGCCACACCCTTATGTGTAAGAAACAACATTACCCAGGAACAGTCTAAGCCCTAACATCATCACTGTGCTTTTGGTAGCATGAGTGAAACCCGAGGAATACAGCACTTAGACACATTTGGGAAAAACCGGCTTCCAATGAAAACTATTTTCTTAACGTGGAAACCCTATCACAAGGGGTTGTGGAAGGTAAAGTAAAAAAGCGGAGTTCCAACGAGAAATATTTTCTTCACGTAGAAACCCGTTCCTGGGCACTGTTGTTTCTTACAGATAAGTGTGTGGCATTTATTTATCTGGCCACAACCACTTACGTTTGGGTTTGAAAGGGAAGAAAATATTATTCATTGGAACGCGATTTTTGCCAAATGTGTCTTAGTGCTGTTTGCCTCCGCTTTAACTCCCGCTCCCAAAAGCACAGTGCTGATATTAAGGCTCAGACTGATCCAGGGCACTGTTGTTTCTTACAGATAAGCGTATGGCATTTTCTTTACATTGGCACAAACAATTATGGGTTTCGGGTTCGGGTTCGGGTTAGGGGTTTGGGTTCTGGTTCTGGTTCTGGTTCGGGTAGGTTTCAGGTTCTGGTTCGGGTTCGGGTAGGGTTCGGGTTCGGTTTCGGTTGGAGTTCGGTATTGGTTTCGCGTTCAGTTATGGATTCGGGTTCGGGTTCGTGTTAGGGGTAAGGGTTCGGGTTCGGGTTCTGTTTCGGTATTGGTTTCGCTTTCGAGTATGGATTCGGGTTCGGGTTCGGGTTCGGGTTAGGATTAGGGTTCGGGTTAGGGTTCGGGTTCGGGTTCGGGTTAGGGTTCGGGTTTGGGTTCGGGCTCGGGTTAGGTTTCGGGTTAGGGTTAGGGTTAGGGTTAGGGTTAGGGTTCGGTTTAGGGTTAGGGTTAGGGTTAGGGTTAGGGTTAGGGTTCGGGTTCGGGTTAGGGTTCGTTTTCGGGTTAGGGTTCGGGTTAGAGTTAGGGTTAGGGTTAGGGTTAGGGTTCGGTTTAGGGTTAGAGTTCGTGTTAGGGTTAGGGTTCGGGTTAGGGTTCATTTTCGGGTTAGGGTTCGGGTTCGGGTTAGGGTTAGGGTTCGGGTTAGGGTTAGGGTTAGGGTTAGGGTTCGGGTTCGGGTTAGGGTTAGGGTTCGGGTTATGTTTTAGGGTTAGGTTTAGGGTTCGGGTTCGGGTTAGTGTTAGGGTTAGGTTTCAGGTTAGGGATAGGTTTAGGGTTAGGGTTAGGGTTAGGGTTAGGGTTAGGGTTGGGGTGAGTTTGGTTAGGGTTAGGGTTAGGGTTCGGGTTAGGGTTAGGGTTCGGGTTATGTTTTAGGGTTAGGTTTAGGGTTCGGGTTCGGGTTAGGGTTAGGTTTCAGGTTAGGGATAGGTTTAGGGTTAGGGTCGGGTTAGGTTTAGTGTTCGGGTTAGGGTTATGGTTAGGGTTAGGGTTCGGGTTCGGGTTAGGGTTAGGGTAGGAGTTAGGGTTAGGGTTAGGGTTCAGGTTAGGGTTATGGTTAGGGTTAGGGTTAGGGTTCGGGTTCGGGTTCGGGTTAGGGTTTGGGTTAGGCTTAGGATTAGGGTTCGGGTTCGGGTTAGGGTTAGGGTTAGCGTTAGAGTTCGGGTTAGGGTTTGGGTTATGGTTAGGGTTTGGATTCAGGTTCGGGTTCGCATTAGGGTTAGGGTTAAGGTTAGGGTTTGTGTTAGGGTTAGGGTTTGGATTTGGATTCGGGTTCAGTTTAGGGTTAGGGTTAGGGTTCAGGTTAGGGATAGGGTTAGGGTTACGGTCGGGTTAGAGTTAGCGTTCGGGTTAGGGTTACGGTTAGGGCTAGGGTTAGGGTTCGGGTTAGGGTTAGGGTTAGGTTTCAGGTTAGGGTTAGGGTTAGCGTTAGGGTTCGAGTCAGGGTTAGGGTTCCGGTTATGGTTAGGTTTAGGGTTAGGTTTCGGGTTAGGGTTAGGGTGCGGGATCGGTTTTGGTTTAGGGTTCGGGTTCGGGTATCGTTTGTGTTATGGTTAGTGTTTGGCTTCGGGTTCGGGTTAGGTTTAGAGTTAGGGTTAGGGTTAGGGTTAGGGTTCGGGTTTGGGTTAGGGTTCGGTTTAGGGTTCGATTTTGGGTTAGGGTTAGGGTTAGGGTTAGGGGTAGGGGTAGGGTTCGGGTTAGGCTGAGGGTCAGTGTTAGGGTTAGGGTTAGGGTTACGGTTAGGGTTAGGGTTAGGCTTCCGTTTCGGGTTAGGGTTAGGGTTAGGGTTAGGTTTCAGGTTAGGTATAGGGTTAGGGTTAGTGTTAGGGTTAGGGTTCAGGTTACGGTTAGGGTTAGGGTTCGGGTTCGGGTTAGGGTTAGGGTTAGGTTTAGGTTTCGGGTTTGGGTTCGGTTTAGGTTTAGGGTTAGGGTTATTGTTAGGGTTCCGGTTTGGGTTAGGGTCGGGTTAGGGGTAGGGTTACGGTTAGCGTTAGGGTTAGGGTTCGGGTTCGGGTTAGCGTTAGGGTTAGGGTTAGTTTCCGGTTACGGATAGGGGTAGGGTTAGGGTCGGGTTAGGGTTAGCGTTCGGGTTCGGGTTAGGGATCCGGTTAGGGTTAGAGTTCAGGTTAGGGTTCGGGTTCGTTTTAGGGTTAGGGTTCGGGTTCGGGTTAGGGTTAGGGTTAGGGTTAGGCTTCGGTTTCGGGTTAGGGTTAGGGTTAGGTTTCAGGTTAGGTATAGGGTTAGGGTTAGTGTTAGGGTTAGGGTTCGGGTTAGGGTTAGGGTTAGGTTTAGGGTTCGGGTTAGGGTTAGGGTTCGGTTTAGGGTTCGGGTTCAGTTTAGGGTTAAGTTTAGGGTTAGGGTTTGGGTTAGGGTTCGGGTTTGGGTTAGGGTTCGGGTTATGGTTAGATTTTGGGTTTGGGTTCAGGTTTGGGTTCGTGTTAGGGTTAGGGTTTGGGTTAGGGTTAGGGTTCGGGTTCGGGTTCGGGTTAGGGTTAGGGTTAGGGTTAGGGTTAGGGTTAGGCTTCGGTTTCGGGTTAGGGTTAGGGTTAGGTTTCAGGTTAGGTATAGGGTTAGGGTTAGTGTTAGGGTTAGGGTTCGGGTTAGGGTTAGGGTTAGGTTTAGGGTTCGGGTTAGGGTTAGGGTTCGGTTTAGGGTTCGGGTTCAGTTTAGGGTTAAGTTTAGGGTTAGGGTTTGGGGCAGGGTTCGGGTTTGGGTTAGGGTTCGGGTTATGGTTAGATTTTGGGTTTGGGTTCAGGTTTGGGTTCGTGTTAGGGTTAGGGTTTGGGTTAGGGTTAGGGTTTGGATTAGGGTTAGGGTTAGGGTTCGGGTGAGTTTGGTTAGGGTTAGGGTTACGGTTCGGGTTAGGGTTAGGGTTAGGGTTAGGGTTCGGGTTAGGTATACGTTTAGGGTTAGTGTTAGGGTTCAGGTTTGGGTTAGGGTTAGGGTTAGGTTTCAGGTTAGGGATAAGGTTTGGTGAAGGGTCGGGTTAGGGTTCGGGTTACGGTTCGGGTTAGGTTAGTCTAAGGGTTAGGGTTAGGGTTAGGGTTAGGGTTACGATTCGGGTTCGGGGTCGGGTTAGGGTTATTTTTAGGGTTCGGGTAGGGATAGGGTTAGGGTTACGGTCGAGTTAGAGTTAGCGTTCGGGTTTGGGTTACGGTTAGGGTTAGGGTTAGGTTTCCGGTTAGGGTTAGGTTTAGGTAGGGTTAGGGTTCGGGATAAGGTTAGGGTTAGGTTTCAGATTAGGGATAGGGTTAGCGTTAGGGTTCGAGTCAGGGTTAGGGTTCCGGTTATGGTTAGGGTTAGGGTTAGGTTTCGGGTTAGGGTTAGGGTGCGGGATCGGTTTTGGTTTAGGGTTAGGGTTAGGGTTAGGGTTAGGGTTAGGTTTCGGGTTAGGGTTAGGGTGCGGGATCGGTTTTGGTTTAGGGTTCGGGTTCGGGTATCGTTTGGGTTATGGTTAGTGTTTGGCTTCGGGTTCGGGTTAGGTTTAGAGTTAGCGTTCGTGTTAGGGTTAGGGTTAGGTTTCGGATCAGGGTTAGGGGTAGGGTTAGGTTTAGGGTTAGGGTTAGGGTTAGGTTTGGGTTAGGGTTAGGGTTAGGATTCGGGTTCGGGTTAGGGTTAGGGTTACGGTTCGGGTTAGTGTTATGGTGAGGGTTCGGGTTAGGGTTCGTGTTCAGGTTGGACTTCGGTTTAGGGTTAGGGTTCGGGTTCGGGTTTGGGTTAGGGTTCGTGTGACGTTTAGGGCTAGGGTTAGGATTAGGTTTCGGGTTATGGTTAGGGTTCAGGTTCGGGTTCGGTTTCGGGTTCAGTTTCGGGTTCGGGTTGGGGTTAGGGTTAGGGTTAGAGTTTGGGTTAGGGTTTAGGTTAGGGTTAGGGTTTGGATTTGGGTTCGGGTTCAGGTTACGGTTAGGGTTAGGGTTCGGGTAGGGTTAGAGTTCGGGTTCTGGTTATGGTTATGTTTAGGGTTAGGGTTACGGTTAGGGTTAGGGTTAGGATTCGGGTTAGGTTTAGGGTTCGGGTTAGGGTTAGGGGTCAGGTTAGGGTTAGGGTTATGGTTAGCGTTCGGGTTAGGGTTAGGGTTAGGGTTAGGTTACTGTTTCGTTTAGGGTTAGGGTTAGGGTTAGGGTTAGGGTTAGCGTTAGGGTTAGGGTGAGGGTTACTGTCTGGTTTAGGGTTATGGTTAGGGTTAGGGTTAGGGTTAGGGTTCGGGTTTGGATAGGGTTAGGGTTAGGGTTAGGGTTAGGGTTAGGGTTATCGTTAGAGTTAGGTTTCGGGCTAGGGTTAGGGTTAGGGTTAGGGTTAGGTTTCCGGTTAGGGATAAGGTTAGGGTTAGCGTTAGGGTTAGGGTTCGGGTTAGGGTTAGGCTGAGGGTTCGTGTTAGGGTTAGGGTTTGGTTTAGGGTTAGGTTTCGGGTAGGGTCAGGGTTAGGGTTCGGGTTCGGGTTAGGCTGAGGATTAGGGTTAGGGTTAGGGTTAGGGTTTGGGTTAAGGTTAGTGTTCGGGTTAGGGTTACTGTTAGGGTTAGGTTTTGGGTTACGATTCGGGTTAGGGTACGGGTTAGGGTTAGGGTTCGGGTTAGTGTTAGGTTTAGGGTTATATTTCGGGTAGGCTTAGGGTTAGGGTAGCGTTCCGGTTACGATTCGGGTTCGGGTTAGGGTTCGGGTTAGGGTTAGGGTTAGGGTTAGGGCTCGGGTTTGGGTTCGGGTTAGGGTTATTGTTAGGGTTAGGGTTCGGTTTAGGGTTAGGGTGAGTTTTAGGGTTTGCGTTCGGGTTAGGTATAGGGTTAGGGTTAGGTTTAGGGTTAGAGTTCGGGTTAGGGTTTGGGTTAGGGTTAGGGTTTGGATTCGGGTTCGGGTTCAGGTTAGGGGTAGGGTTAGGGTTCGGTTTCGGGTTATGGTTAGGGTTAGGGTTAGCGTTACGGTTAGGGTTAGGGTTAGGGATCGGGTTAGGGTTAGGGTTCGGGTTCAGGTTAGGGTTAGGGTTAGGGTTAGAGTTCGGGTTAGGGTTCAGGTTTGGGATTGGGTTTGGTTAGGGTTAGGGTTCGGGTTAGGGTTCGATTTTGGGTTAGGGTTAGGGTTAGGGTTAGGGTTCGGAATAGGGTTAGGGTTAGGGTTAGGGTTAGGGTTAGGGTTCGGGTTAGGCTGAGGGTTCATGTTAGGGTTAGGGTTAGGGTTAGGGTTTGGGTTAGGTTTCCGGTTAGGGATAGGGTTAGGGTTACGGTTAGGGTTAGGGTTCGGGTTAGGCTGAGGGTTCGTGTTAGGGTTAGGGTTAGGGTTAGGGTTAGGTTTCCGGTTAGGGATAGGGTTAGGTTTAGGGTCGGGTTAGGGTTAGGGTTAGGGTTAGGGTTACAGTTAGGGTTAGGGTTATGATTCGGGTTCGGGTTAGGGTTAGGGTTCGGGTTCGGTTTAGGGTTCGGGTTAGGGTTAGAGTTCGGTTTAGGGTTTGGGTTAGGGTTAGGGTTTGGATTCGGGTCGGGTTCAGGTTAGGGTTAGGGTTAGGGTTATGGTTAGGGTTAGCGTTCGGGTAATGGTTCGGTTTAGGATTAGGGTTCGCGTAAGGGTTCGGGTTAGGTTTAGGTTTAGGGTTCGGTTTCGGGTTATGGTTAGGGTTAGGGTTAGGATTAGGGTTCGAGTTAGTGTTCGGGTTAGGGTTACGGTTAGGGTTTTGGTTAGGGTTAGGGTTTGGATAGGGTTAGGGTTAGAGTTAGGGCTCAGATTCGGGTTAGGGTTAAGTTTAATGTTAGGGTTAGAGTCAGGGTTAGGGTTAGTGTTTGTGTTAGGGTTCGGGTGAGGGTTAGGGTTAGGGTTAGGCTTCGGGTTAGGGTTAGGGTTAGGGTTTGGTTTAGGGTTAGGTTTCGGGTAGGGTTAGGGTTCGGGTTCGGGTTAGGCTGAGCATTAGGGTTAGGGTTAGGGTTAGGGTTTGGGTTAGGGTTAGTGTTCAGGTTAGGGTTACTGTTAGGGTTAGGTTTTGGGTTACGATTCGGGTTAGGGTACGGGTTAGGGTTAGGGTTCGGGTTAGGGTTAGGTTTAGGGGTATATTTCGGGTAGGGTTAGGGTTAGGGTTAGGGTTAGGGTTACGGTTAGGGTTAGGGTTAGGGTTCGGGTTAGGGTTAGGGTTCGGGTTAGGGTTAGGGTTAGGGTCAGGGTTAGGGTTTGGGTTAGGGTTCGGTTTAGGGCTAGGGTTCGCGTTAGGGCTTGGGTTCCGGTTAGGGATATGGTTCGGGTTAGGGATAGGGTTGAAGTTTGCGTCAGCGTTAGTGTTCAGGTTCGGGTCAGGGTTCAGGTTAGGGTGAGGGTCAGGGTCAGTGTCAGGGTTTAGGGTTTAGGGTCAGGGTCAGGGTCAGGTTTAAGGTTAGGTTCAGGGTCAGGTTTAAGGGTTTAGAGTGAGGGTTAGGGTCAGGGTCATGGTCAGGGTCAGGGTTAGGTTTCGGGTTAGGGTTCGGGTCAGGTTCGGGTTCGGTTTAGGGATAGGGTTAGGGTTAGTGTTAGGGTTAGGGTTCGTGTTCGGGTAGGGTTAGTGTTAGGGTTCGGGTATGGGTTAGGGTTAGGGAAGGGTTTGGGTTCAGGTTAGGGTAGGGTTCGGGTTAGGGTTTGAGTTAGGGTTAGGGTTAGCGTTCGGGTTAGGGTTTGAGTTAGGGCTAGGGTTCGGGTTAGGGTTCGGGTTAGTTTTAGGGTTAGGGTTAGGGTTCTTGTAGGGTTAGAGTTAGGGTTAGGGGTTCGGGTTCGGGTTCGGGGTTCGGGTTAGGTTTTGGGTTCAAATTCGCGTCAGGTTTAGTGTTCTGGTTCGGGTCAGGTTTCGGTTAGTGTTCGGTTTCGGGTTAAGGTTAGGGTTAGGGTTATCGTTACGGTTCGGGTTAGGGTTAGGGTTAGGTTTCCGGTTAGGGATAGGGTTAGGATTAGGGTCGGGTTAAGGGTAGGGTTCGGGTTCGGGTTAGGGATCCGGTTAGGGTTATGGTTAGGGTTAGATTTAGAGTTCGGGTTAGGGTTCGGGTTAGGGTTAGGGTTTGGATTCGGGTTCGGGTTCGCGTTAGGGTTAGGGTTAGGGTTCGGGTTAGGGTTAGGGTTCGGGTTCTGATTATGGTTAGGGTTAGGGTTAGGGTTACGGTTAGGGTTAGGGTTACGATTCGGTTTCGGAGTTGGGTTAGGGTTAGGGTTAGGGTTCAGGTTTGGGATAGGGTTAGGGTTAGGGTTCGGGTTATGGGTTCGGGTTTGGGTTCGTGTTAGGGATTCGGGTTCGTGTTCGGGTTAGGGTTCGGGTTCAGATTCATGTCAGGGTTAGGGTTTGGGTTCCGGTCAGGGTTCGGGTTAAAGTAGGGTCAGGGTCAGGGTCAGGGTTTAGGGTTTAGGGTCATGGTCAGGGTCAGGGTTAGGGTTGGGGTCAGGGTCAGGTATTAGGGTTTAGGGTTAGGATTAGGGTCAGGGTCATGGTCAGGATCAGGGTCAGTGTCAGTGTCAGGGTTAGGGTTCGTGTTCGGTTGACGGTTCGGGTCGGGTTCCGGTTTGGGTTATGGATGGGGTTACGGTTAGGGTTCGGGTTCGGGTATCGTTTGGGTTATGGTTAGTGTTTGGCTTCGGGTTCGGGTTAGGTTTAGAGTTAGGGTTCGTGTTAGGGTTAGGGTTCGGATCAGGGTTAGGGTTATGGTTAGGGTTAGGGTTAGGGTTAGAGTTCGGATTAGGGTTCGGGTTAGGGTTAGGGTTTGGATTCGGGTTCGGGTTCGCGTTAGGGTTAGGGTTAGGGTTAGGGTTCGGGTTAGGGTTAGGGTTCGGGTTCTGATTATGGTTAGGGTTAGGGTTAGGGTTACAGTTAGGGTTAGGGTTACGATTCGGGTTCGGGTCGGATTAGGGTTAGGGTTAGGGTTCAGGTTAGGGATATGGTTAGGGTTAGGGTCCGGTTAGGGTTAGGGTTCAGGTTAGGGTTATGGTTAGGGTTAGGGTTAGGGTTAGGATTAGGGTTAGGTTTCCGGCTAGGGTTAGGGCTCGGGGTAGGGTTAGAGTTCGGGTTAGGCTTAGATTTTGGGTTCGGGGTCGGTTTTGGGTTCGTGTTAGGGTTAGCTTTCGGTTTAGGGTTAGGGGTCGGATTAGGGGTAGGGTTTGGGTTCGCGTTAGGGTTCGGGGTAGGGTTAGGTTTCGGGTTCGGTTTCGAAGTAGGGTTAGGGTTAGGGTAAAGTTTTGGGTTAGGGTTCGTGTTAGGGTTAGGGTTAGGGTTAGGGTTAGGGTTAGGGCTCGGGTTTGGGTTCGGGTTAGGGTTAGTGTTAGGGTTAGGGTTAGGTTTAGGGTTAGGGTGAGGTTTAGGGTTTGCGTTCGGGTTAGGTTTAGGGTTAGGGTTAGGGTTCGGGTTAGGGTTAGGTTACGGTTCGGATTCGGGTTAGGGTTAGGGTTTGGGTTAGGGTTCCTCTTAGGGTTCGGTTTAGGGTTAGGGTTACGGTTAGGTTTGGGTTAGGGTTAGGGTTTGGATTCGGTTTCGGGTTAGGGTTAGGGTTAGGGTTCGGGTTAATGTTATGGTTAGGGTTCGGGTTAGGGTTCGGGTTCAGGTTAGGGTTCGGTTTAGGGTTAGAGTTCGGGTTCGGGTTTGGGTTAGGGTTCGGGTGACGTTTAGGGCTAGGGTTAGTATTAGGTTTCGGGTTACGGTTAGGGTTCAGGTTCGGGTTCGGTTTCGGGTTCAGGTTAGGGTTAGGGTTAGGGTTAGGGTTAGGGTTTGCGTTAGGGTTAGGGTTTGGATTCGGGTTCGGGTTCAGGTTAGGGTTAGGGTTAGGGTTCGGGTAGGGTTAGGGTTCGGGTTCTGGTTATGGTTAGGGTTAGGGTTAGGGTTAGGGTTAGGGTTAGGGTTAGTGTTAGGGTTAGGGTTCGGTTTAGGGTTAGAGTGAGGTTTAGGGTTTGGGTTCGGGTTAGGTTTTGGGTTAGGGTTAGGGTTATGGTTACTGTTAGGGTTAGGTTTTGTGTTAGGGTTCGTATTAGGATACGGTTTAGGGTTAGGGTTCGGGTTAGGGTTAGGTTTAGGGTTATATTTCGTGTATGGTTAGGGTTAGGCTTAGAGTTCTGGTTAGGATTCGGGTTCGGGTTAGGGTTCAGGTTAGGGCTAGGGTTTGGGTTAGGGTTAGGGCTCTGGTTTGGGGTTCGGGTTTGGCTTTGGGTTAAGGATTCACGTTAGGGCTAGGGTTCGGGTTAGGGTTAGGGTTCGGGTTCGGTTCATGGTTCGCGTCGGGTTCCGGTTAGGGTTAGGGATGGGTTAGGGTTAGTGTTCGGGTTAGGGTTCGGCTTAGGGTTAGGTTTCGGGTAAGGGTTCGGGTTCGGGTTCGGGTTACGGTACGGGTTATGGTTAGGGTTCGGGTTAGGGTTAGGGTTAGGGTCGGGTTAGTTTTAGGGTTAGGTTTAGGGTTAGGGTTACGGTTAGGGTTCGGGTTAGGTTTAGGTTTCAGCTTAGGGTTAGGGTTCTTGTTAGGGTTAGGGTTCGGGTTAGGGTTAGGATCAGGGTCAGGGTTTAGGGTTAGGGTCAGTGTCAGGGTCAGCGTTAGGTTTAGGGTGAGGGTCATGGTTAGGGTTAGGGTCAGGGTCAGGTTTTAGGGTTTGGGGTTAGGGTTAGGTTCACGGTTAGGATTAGGGTTATGGTTAGGGTTAGGGTTTGGTTTCGGTTTAGGCTTAGGGTTAGGGTGTGTTCGGGTTAGGGTTAGGTTTAGGGTTAGGGTTAGGCTGAGGTTTAGGGTTAGGGTTATGGTTAGGGTTATGGTTCGGGTTAGGCTGAGGGTTAGTGTTAGGGTTAGGGTTTGGTTTAAGGTTAGGGTTTGGGTTTAAGTTCACGTCAGGGTTAGTGTTCGGGTTAGGGTTAGGGTAAGGGTTAAGTTAGGGTTAGAATTCGGATTCGGGTTAGGCTGAGGGTTAGGGTTAGGTTTAGGTTTAGGGTCCTTTTAGAGTTCGGGTTAGGGTTAGCATTCGGTTTAGGACTAGGGTTCAGGTTAGGTTTACGGTTCAGTTTAGGGTTAGGGTTCGGGTAAGGGTTCGGGTTCGGGTTAGGGTACGGGTTAAGTTAGGGTTAGGGTTAGGGTTCGGTTTCGGGTTAGGGTTAGCGTTAGGGTTAGGATTAGGGTTCGGGTTAGTGTTCGGGTTAGGGTTACGGTTAGGGTTTGGGTTAGGGTTAGGGTTAGAGTTATGGCTCAGATTCGGGTTAGGGTTAAGTTTAATGTTAGGGTTAGAGTCAGGGTTAGGGTTAGCGTTCGTGTTAGGGTTCGGGTGAGGGTTAGGGTTAGGGTTAGGGTTCGGGTTAAGGTTAGGGTTAGGGTTTGGTTTAGGGTTAGGTTTCGGGTAGGGTTAGGGTTCGGGTTCGGGTTAAGCTGAGCATTAGGGTTAGGGTTAGGGTTAGGGTTTGGGTTAGGGTTAGTGTTCGGGTTAGGGTTACTGTTAGGGTTAGGTTTTGGGTTACGATTTGGGTTAGGGTACGGGTTAGGGTTAGGGTTCGGGTTAGGGTTAGGTTTAGGGTTATATTTCGGGTAGGGTTAGGGTTAGGGTTAGGGTTAGGGTTAGGGTTACGGTTAGGGTTAGGGTTAGGGTTCGGGTTAGGGTTAGGGTTCGGGTTAGGGTTAGGGTTAGGGTTAGGGTTAGGGTTTGGGTTAGGGTTCGGTTTAGGGCTAGGGTTCGCATTAGGGCTTGGGTTCCGGTTAGGGATATGGTTCGGGTTAGGGATAGGGTTGAAGTTCGCGTCAGCGTTAGTGTTCAGGTTCGGGTCAGGGTTCAGGTTAGGGTGAGGGTCAGGGTCAGTGTCAGGGTTTAGGGTTTAGGGTCAGGGTCAGGGTCAGGTTTAAGGTTAGGTTCAGGGTCAGGTTTAAGGGTTTAGAGTGAGGGTTAGGGTCAGGGTCATGGTCAGGGTCAGGGTTAGGTTTCGGGTTAGGGTTCGGGTCAGGTTCGGGTTCGGTTTAGTTATAGGGTTAGGGTTAGTGTTAGGGTTAGGGTTCGTGTTCGGGTAGGGTTAGTGTTAGGGTTCGGGTATGGGTTAGGGTTAGGGAAGGGTTTGGGTTCGGGTTAGGGTAGGGTTCGGGTTAGGGTTTGAGTTAGGGTTAGGGTTAGCGTTCGGGTTAGGGTTTGAGTTAGGGCTAGGGTTCGGGTTAGGGTTCGGGTTAGTTTTAGGGTTAGGGTTAGGGTTCTTGTAGGGTTAGAGTTAGGGTTAGGGGTTCGGGTTCGGGTTCGGGGTTCGGGTTAGGTTTTGGGTTCAAATTCGCGTCAGGTTTAGTGTTCTGGTTCGGGTCAGGTTTCGGTTAGTGTTCGGTTTCGGGTTAAGGTTAGGGTTAGGGTTATCGTTACGGTTCGGGTTAGGGTTAGGGTTAGGTTTCCGGTTAGGGATAGGGTTAGGATTAGGGTCGGGTTAAGGGTAGGGTTCGGGTTCGGGTTAGGGATCCGGTTAGGGTTATGGTTAGGGTTAGATTTAGAGTTCGGGTTAGGGTTCGGGTTAGGGTTAGGGTTTGGATTCGGGTTCGGGTTCGCGTTAGGGTTAGGGTTAGGGTTCGGGTTAGGGTTAGGGTTCGGGTTCTGATTAGGGTTAGGGTTAGGGTTACGGTTAGGGTTAGGGTTACGATTCGGTTTCGGAGTTGGGTTAGGGTTAGGGTTAGGGTTCAGGTTTGGGATAGGGTTAGGGTTAGGGTTCGGGTTATGGGTTCGGGTTTGGGTTCGTGTTAGGGATTCGGGTTCGTGTTCGGGTTAGGGTTCGGGTTCAGATTCATGTCAGGGTTAGGGTTTGGGTTCCGGTCAGGGTTCGGGTTAAAGTAGGGTCAGGGTCAGGGTCAGGGTTTAGGGTTTAGGGTCATGGTCAGGGTCAGGGTTAGGGTTGGGGTCAGGGTCAGGTATTAGGGTTTAGGGTTAGGATTAGGGTCAGGGTCATGGTCAGGATCAGGGTCAGTGTCAGTGTCAGGGTTAGGGTTCGTGTTCGGTTGACGGTTCGGGTCGGGTTCCGGTTTGGGTTATGGATGGGGTTACGGTTAGGGTTCGGGTTCGGGTATCGTTTGGGTTATGGTTAGTGTTTGGCTTCGGGTTCGGGTTAGGTTTAGAGTTAGGGTTCGTGTTAGGGTTAGGGTTCGGATCAGGGTTAGGGTTATGGTTAGGGTTAGGGTTAGGGTTAGAGTTCGGATTAGGGTTCGGGTTAGGGTTAGGGTTTGGATTCGGGTTCGGGTTCGCGTTAGGGTTAGGGTTAGGGTTAGGGTTCGGGTTAGGGTTAGGGTTCGGGTTCTGATTATGGTTAGGGTTAGGGTTAGGGTTACAGTTAGGGTTAGGGTTACGATTCGGGTTCGGGTCGGATTAGGGTTAGGGTTAGGGTTCAGGTTAGGGATATGGTTAGGGTTAGGGTCCGGTTAGGGTTAGGGTTCAGGTTAGGGTTATGGTTAGGGTTAGGGTTAGGGTTAGGATTAGGGTTAGGTTTCCGGCTAGGGTTAGGGCTCGGGGTAGGGTTAGAGTTCGGGTTAGGCTTAGATTTTGGGTTCGGGGTCGGTTTTGGGTTCGTGTTAGGGTTAGCTTTCGGTTTAGGGTTAGGGGTCGGATTAGGGGTAGGGTTTGGGTTCGCGTTAGGGTTCGGGGTAGGGTTAGGTTTCGGGTTCGGTTTCGAAGTAGGGTTAGGGTTAGGGTAAAGTTTTGGGTTAGGGTTCGTGTTAGGGTTAGGGTTAGGGTTAGGGTTAGGGTTAGGGCTCGGGTTTGGGTTCGGGTTAGGGTTAGTGTTAGGGTTAGGGTTAGGTTTAGGGTTAGGGTGAGGTTTAGGGTTTGCGTTCGGGTTAGGTTTAGGGTTAGGGTTAGGGTTCGGGTTAGGGTTAGGTTACGGTTCGGATTCGGGTTAGGGTTAGGGTTTGGGTTAGGGTTCCTCTTAGGGTTCGGTTTAGGGTTAGGGTTACGGTTAGGTTTGGGTTAGGGTTAGGGTTTGGATTCGGTTTCGGGTTAGGGTTAGGGTTAGGGTTCGGGTTAATGTTATGGTTAGGGTTCGGGTTAGGGTTCGGGTTCAGGTTAGGGTTCGGTTTAGGGTTAGAGTTCGGGGTCGGGTTCAGGTTAGGGTTCGGTTTAGGGTTAGAGTTCGGGTTCGGGTTTGGGTTAGGGTTCGGGTGACGTTTAGGGCTAGGGTTAGTATTAGGTTTCGGGTTAGGGTTAGGGTTACGGTTAGGGTTTGCGTTAGGGATAGGGTTTGGATTCCGGTTCGGGTGCAGTTTAAAGGTTAGGGTTAGGGTTAGGGTTAGGATTAGGGTTCGGGTTAGTGTTCGGGTTAGGGTTACGGTTAGGGTTTGGGTTAGGTTTATGGTTAGGGTTAGGGTTAGGGTTAGGGTCAGGGTAATGGTCAGGATCAGGCACAGGGTCTGGGTCAGGGTATAGGGTTTGGGTTCCAGTTAGGGTACGTGTCGGGGAAGAGACCGCGGTGTCCAGGTACCGTCTGAGCACTTCCCTCATGCCGGCGGTTTTGCAGCAGGATTTCAAACCGAACGAACCCAGCCCGGAGACCCCCTGGGGCAAAAACGGCTTCTGAGGAGCAATATGCTCCTGCTTTGGAAAACCTATCAAAGTGGGGGTAGCCAGGTAAACAAATGCCACACACCCAGGTGTAAGAAACAACATTGCCCAGGCATGGTCTAAGCCCCTCACCTCGTCCCTTGCTTTGGGGATCCGGTGGAAGACACGAGGCCTCGGCCCTGAGACCCGTCTGGCAAAAAGCCGGCTTCCCACGGAAACAGTTTTCCTGAGGTGCAGACCCTCTCCCAAGTGGTTGTGGCAAGGTAAAGCATATGCCATCCACATCTGGAAGAAACCACAGTGCCCAGCCATGTTCTAAGCCCTCCCATCCTCACTGGGCTTCTGGCAGCAGGAGTGAAAAGAGAGGAGCAGAGCACTGGGACCCGTTTGACAGAAACCGGTTTCACACGGGAAAGTCTTTTTCCACCTGCAGACATGCTCCCAAGTGTCTTTGGCAAGGTGAAGGAAATGCCATACACTGACCTGTAAGACACCACAGGGCCCAGGCACAGTCTGAGCCCTTCCCTCATCCCGGCGGTTTTGCTAGCAGGAGTTCCACCCCAACGAACACAGACCGGAGACCCCTGGGGCAAAAACGGCTTCAGAGGAGCAATATGCTCTTGCTGTGGAAAACCTATCCCAAGTGGGGGTAGCCAGGTAAACAAAATGCCACACACCCAGGTGTAAGAAACAACATTGCCCAGGCATGGTCTAAGCCCCTCACCTCGTCCCTGTGCTTTTGGGAGCCGGAGTGACACCCGAGGCCCACGGCCCTGAGACCCGTTTGGTCAAAACCGGCTTCCCATGGAAACAGTTTTCCTGAGGTGCAGACCCTCTCCCAAGTGGCTGTGGCAAGGTAAAGCAAATGCCCTCCAGTTCTCTGGAAGAAACCACAGTGCCCAGCCATGTTCTAAGCCCTCCCATCCTCACTGGGCGTCTGGCAGCAGGAGTGAAAAGGAGGAGCACAGCACTGGGACCCGTTGACAAAAACCGGCTTCCCACGAAAAAGTCCTTCTCCACGTGCAAACATGCTCCCAGCTGCCTGTGCCAAGGTGAAGGAAATGCCATACACTGACCTGTAAGAGACCACAGGGCCCAGGCACAGTCTGAGCCCTTCCCTCATCCCAGCAGTTTTGCTAGCAGGAGTTCAGCCCCAACGAACACAGCCCGGAGACCCCTGGGGCAAAAACGGCTTCCGACGAGCACTATGCTCTTGCTGTGGAAAACCTATCCCAAATGGGGGTAGCCAGGTAAACAAAATGCCACACACCCAGGTGTAAAAACAACATTGCCCAGGCATGGTCTAAGACCCTCACCTCGTCCCTGTGCTTTGGGGAGCCCGAGGGACACCCGAGCCCCACGGCCCTGAGACCCGTTTGGCAAAAACCCGGCTTCCCACGGAAACAGTTTTCCTAAGGTGCAGACCCTCTCACAAGTGGTTGTGGCAAGGTAAAGCATATGCCATCCACATCTGGAAGAAACCAAAGTGCCCAGCCATGTTCTAAGCCCTCCCATCCTCACTGGGCTTCTGGCAGCAGGAGTGAAAATAGAGGAGCACAGCACTGGGACCCATTTGGCCAAAAGCCGGCTTCCCACAGAAACAGTTTTCCTGAGGTGCAGACCCTCTCACAAGTGGTTGTGGCAAGGTAAAGCAAATGCCATCCACTTCTCTGGAAGAAACCTCAGTGCCAAGCCATGTTCTAAGCCTTCCCATACTCACTGGGCTTCTGGCAGCAGGAGTGAAAAGAGAGGAACACAGCACTGGGACCCGTTTGACAAAAACCGGCTTCACACGGGAAAGTCTTTTTCCACCTGCAGACATGCTCCCAAGTGTCTTTGGCAAGGTGAAGGAAATGCCATACACTGACCTGTAAGACACCACAGGGCCCAGGCACAGTCTGAGCCCTTCCCTCATCCCGGCGGTTTTGCTAGCAGGAGTTCCACCCCAACGAACACAGACCGGAGACCCCTGGGGCAAAAACGGCTTCAGAGGAGCAATATGCTCTTGCTGTGGAAAACCTATCCCAAGTGGGGGTAGCCAGGTAAACAAAATGCCAAACACCCAGGTGTAAGAAACAACATTGCCCAGGCATGGTCTAAGCCCCTCACCTCGTCCCTGTGCTTTTGGGGGCCGGAGTGACACCCGAGGCCCACGGCCCTGAGACCCGTTTGGTCAAAACCGGCTTCCCATGGAAACAGTTTTCCTGAGGTGCAGACCCTCTCCCAAGTGGCTGTGGCAAGGTAAAGCAAATGCCCTCCAGTTCTCTGAAAGAAACCACAGTGCCCAGCCATGTTCTAAGCCCTCCCATCTTCACTGGGCTTCTGGCAGCAGGAGTGAAAAGGAGGAGCACAGCACTGGGACCCGTTGACAAAAACCGGCTTCCCACGAAAAAGTCCTTCTCCACGTGCAAACATGCTCCCAGCTGCCTGTGCCAAGGTGAAGGAAATGCCATACACTGACCTGTAAGAGACCACAGGGCCCAGGCACAGTCTGAGCCCTTCCCTCATCCCAGCAGTTTTGCTAGCAGGAGTTCAACCCCAACGAACACAGCCCGGAGACCCCTGGGGCAAAAACGGCTTCCGACGAGCACTATGCTCTTGCTGTGGAAAACCTATCCCAAGTGGGGGTAGCCAGGTAAACAAAATGCCACACACCCAGGTGTAAGAAACAACATTGCCCAGGCATGGTCTAAGACCCTCACCTCGTCCCTGTGCTTTGGGGAGTCCGAGGGACACCCGAGCCCCACGGCCCTGAGACCCGTTTGGCAAAAACCCGGCTTCCCACGGAAACAGTTTTCCTAATGTGCAGACCCTCTCACAAGTGGTTGTGGCAAGGTAAAGCAAATGCCATCCACATCTGAAGAAACCACAGTGCCCAGCCATGTTCTAAGCCCTCCCATCCTCACTGGGCTTCTGGCAGCAGGAGTGAAAATAAAGGAGCACAGCACTGGGACCCATTTGGCCAAAAGCCGGCTTCCCACAGAAACAGTTTTCCTGAGGTGCAGACCCTCTCACAAGTGGTTGTGGCAAGGTAAAGCAAATGCCATCCACTTCTCTGGAAGAAACCACAGTGCCAAGCCATGTTCTAAGCCTTCCCATACTCACTGGGCTTCGGGCAGCAGGAGTGAAAAGAGAGGAGCACAGCACTGGGACCCGTTTGACAAAAACCGGCTTCACACGGGAAAGTCTTTTTCCACCTGCAGACATGCTCCCAAGTGTCTTTGGCAAGGTGAAGGAAATGCCATACACTGACCTGTAAGACACCACAGGGCCCAGGCACAGTCTGAGCCCTTCCCTCATCCCGGCGGTTTTGCTAGCAGGAGTTCCACCCCAACGAACACAGACCGGAGACCCCTGGGGCAAAAACGGCTTCAGAGGAGCAATATGCTCTTGCTGTGGAAAACCTATCCCAAGTGGGGGTAGCCAGGTAAACAAAATGCCACACACCCAGGTGTAAGAAACAACATTGCCCAGGCATGGTCTAAGCCCCTCACCTCGTCCCTGTGCTTTTGGGAGCCGGAGTGACACCCGAGGGCCACGGCCCTGAGACCCGTATCGCAAAAAATGGCTTCCCACGGAAACAGTTTTCCTAACGTGCAGACCCTCTCACAAGTGGTTGTGGCAAGGTAAAGCAAATGCCATCCACTTCTCTGGAAGAAACCACAGTGCCCAGCCATGTTCTAAGCCCTCCCATCCTCCCTGGGTTTCTGGCAGTAGGAGTGAAAAGAGAGGAGCAGAGTACTGGGACCCGTTTGACAAAAACCGGCTTCCCACGGAAAAGTGTTTCTCCACGTGTAGACATGCTCCCAAGTACCTGTGGCAAGGTGAAGGAAATGCCATATGCTGACCTGTAAGAGACCACAGGGCCCAGGCACAGTCTGAGCCCTTCCCTCATCCCGGCAGTTTTGCTAGCAGGAGTTCAACCCCAACGAACACAGCCCGGAGACCCCTGGGGCAAAAACGGCTTCCGACGAGCACTATGCTCTTGCTGTGGAAAACCTATCCCAAATGGGGGTAGCCAGGTAAACAAAATGCCACACACCCAGGTGTAAAAACAACATTGCCCAGGCATGGTCTAAGACCCTCACCTCGTCCCTGTGCTTTGGGGAGCCCGAGGGACACCCGAGCCCCACGGCCCTGAGACCCGTTTGGCAAAAACCCGGCTTCCCACGGAAACAGTTTTCCTAATGTGCAGACCCTCTCACAAGTGGTTGTGGCAAGGTAAAGCAAATGCCATCCACATCTGAAGAAACCACAGTGCCCAGCCATGTTCTAATCCCTCCCATCCTCACTGGGCTTCTGGCAGTAGGAGTGAAAATAGAGGAGCACAGCACTGGAACCCATTTGGCCAAAAGCCGGCTTCCCACAGAAACAGTTTTCCTGAGGTGCAGACCCTCTCACAAGTGGTTGTGGCAAGGTAAAGCAAATGCCATCCACTTCTCTGGAAGAAACCACAGTGCCAAGCCATGTTCTAAGCCTTCCCATACTCACTGGGCTTCTGGCAGCAGGAGTGAAAAGAGAGGAACACAGCACTGGGACCCGTTTGACAGAAACCGGTTTCACACGGGAAAGTCTTTTTCCACCTGCAGACATGCTCCCAAGTGTCTTTGGCAAGGTGAAGGAAATGCCATACACTGTCCTGTAAGACACCACAGGGCCCAGGCACAGTCTGAGCCCTTCCCTCATCCCGGCGGTTTTGCTAGCAGGAGTTCCACCCCAACGAACACAGACCGGAGACCCCTGGGGCAAAAACGGCTTCAGAGGAGCAATATGCTCTTGCTGTGGAAAACCTATCCCAAGTGGGGGTAGCCAGGTAAACAAAATGCCAAACACCCAGGTGTAAGAAACAACATTGCCCAGGCATGGTCTAAGCCCCTCACCTCGTCCCTGTGCTTTTGGGAGCCGGAGTGACACCCGAGGCCCACGGCCCTGAGACCCGTTTGGTCAAAACCGGCTTCCCATGGAAACAGTTTTCCTGAGGTGCAGACCCTCTCCCAAGTGGCTGTGGCAAGGTAAAGCAAATGCCCTCCAGTTCTCTGGAAGAAACCACAGTGCCCAGCCATGTTCTAAGCCCTCCCATCCTCACTGGGCGTCTGGCAGCAGGAGTGAAAAGGAGGAGCACAGCACTGGGACCCGTTGACAAAAACCGGCTTCCCACGAAAAAGTCCTTCTCCACGTGCAAACATGCTCCCAGCTGCCTGTGCCAAGGTGAAGAAAATGCCATACACTGACCTGTAAGAGACCACAGGGCCCAGGCACAGTCTGAGCCCTTCCCTCATCCCGGCAGTTTTGCTAGCAGGAATTCCACCCCAACGAACACAGCCCGGAGACCCCTGGGGCAAAAACGGCTTCCGACGAGCAATATGCTCTTGCTGTGGAAAACCTATCCCAAGGGGGGTAGCCAGGTAAACAAAATGCCACACACCCAGGTGTAAGAAACAACATTGCCCAGGCATGGTCTAAGACCCTCACCTCGTCTCTGTGCTTTTGGGAGCCGGAGGGACACCCGAGGACCACGGCCCTGAGACCCGTTTGGTCAAAAGCCGGCTTCCCACGGAAACAGTTTTCCTGAGGTGCAGACCCTCTCCCAAGTGGTTGTGGCAAGGTAAAGCAAATGCCCTCCACTTCTCTGGAAGAAACCACAGTGCCCAGCCATGTTCTAAGCCCTCCCATCCTCACTGGGCTTCTGGCAGCAGGAGTGAATAGAGAGGAGCACAGCACTGGGACCCGTTTGACAAAAAGCGGCTTCCCACGAAAAAGTCTCTCTCCACGTGCAGAAATCATCCCAAGTGCCTGTGGTAAGGTGAAGGAAATGCCATACACTGACCTGTAAGAGACCACAGGGCCCAGGCACAGTCTGAGCCCTTCCCTCATCCCAGCAGTTTTGCTAGCAGGAGTTCAACCCCAACGAACACAGCCCGGAGACCCCCAGGGGCAAAAACGGCTTCCGACGAGCACTATGCTCTTGCTGTGGAAAACCTATCCCAAGGGGGTAGCCAGGTAAACAAAATGCCACACACCCAGGTGTAAGAAACAACATTGCCCAGGCATGGTCTAAGCCCCTCACCTCTTCCCTCTGCTTTGGGGAGCTGGAGGGACACCCGAGGCCCACGGCCCTGAGACCCGTTTGGCCAAAAGCCGGCTTCCCACGGAAACAGTTTTCCTGAGGTGCAGACCCTCTCACAAGTGGTTGTGGCAAGGTAAAGCAAATGCTATCCAGGACTCTGGAAGAAATCATAGTGCCCAGCCATGTTCTAAGCCCTCCCATCCTCCCTGGGCTTCTGGCAGCAGGAGTGAAAAGAGAGGAGCACAGCACTGGGACCCGTTTGACAAAAACCGGCTTCCCACGAAAAAGTCTTTCTCCACGTGCAGACATGCTCCCAAGTGCTGAGGACATAGTACTGAGACATATTTGGCAGAAACGGGTTCAAATGAAAAATATTTCTTGATGTGCAAACTCTATCTTAATTTGTTGTGGCAAGGTAAAGGATGTGCCATATGCTTATTTGTAAGAAATAACAGGTCCCATGGACGGTCTGAGCCCTAAGATCATCACTGTTCTTTTGGTATCATGAGTTAAAACCGAGGCAAACAGCTGAGAAAATTTGGCAAAAACCGCCTTTCAATGAAATAGATTTTCTCTTTTGCAAACTCTATCATAATTGTTTGTGCCAATGTAAAGAAAATGCCATACGCTTATCTGTAAGAAACAGAAGTTTCCAGGATCGGTCTGAGCCCTCACATCATCAATGTGATTTTGGTAGCATTAGTTAATCCCAAACAACACGGTATTGAGACACATTTGACAAAAAACCGCTTCCAACGAAAAATATTTTGTTCATGTTGAAACCCTATCATATGTGGTTGTGGCAATGTAAAGAAAATGCCACACCCTTATGTGTAAGAAACAACATTACCCAGGAACAGTCTAAGCCCTAACATCATCACTGTGCTTTTGGTAGCATGAGTGAAACCCGAGGAATACAGCACTTAGACACATTTGGGAAAAACCGGCTTCCAATGAAAACTATTTTCTTAACGTGGAAACCCTATCACAAGGGGTTGTGGAAGGTAAAGTAAAAAAGCGGAGTTCCAACGAGAAATATTTTCTTCACGTAGAAACCCGTTCCTGGGCACTGTTGTTTCTTACAGATAAGTGTGTGGCATTTATTTATCTGGCCACAACCACTTACGTTTGGGTTTGAAAGGGAAGAAAATATTATTCATTGGAACGCGATTTTTGCCAAATGTGTCTTAGTGCTGTTTGCCTCCGCTTTAACTCCCGCTCCCAAAAGCACAGTGCTGATATTAAGGCTCAGACTGTTCCAGGGCACTGTTGTTTCTTACAGATAAGCGTATGGCATTTTCTTTACATTGGCACAAACAATTATGGGTTTCGGGTTCGGGTTCGGGTTAGGGGTTTGGGTTCTGGTTCTGGTTCTGGTTCGGGTAGGTTTCAGGTTCGGGTTCGGGTAGGGTTCGGGTTCGGGTTCGGGTAGGGTTCGGTTTTGGTTTCGGTTCGAGTTCGGTATCGGTTTCGCTTTCAGTTATGGATTCGGGTTCGGGTTCGGGTTAGGGGTTAGGGTTCGGGTTCGGGTTCTGTTTCGGTATTGGTTTCGCTTTCGAGTATGGATTCGGGTCCGGGTTCGGGTTCGGGTTAGGATTAGGGTTCGGGTTCGGGTTCAGGTTCGGGTTAGGGTTCGGGTTCGGGTTAGGGTTCAGCTTAGGGTTAGGGTTAGGGTTAGGGTTCGGTTTAGGGTTAGGGTTAGGGTTAGGGTTAGGGTTAGGGTTCGGGTTAGGGTTCGTTTTCGGGTTAGGGTTCGGGTTAGGGTTAGGGTTCAGGTTCGGGTTAGGGTTCGGGTTCGGGTTAGGATTAGGGTTCGGGTTCGGGTTAGGGTTCGGGTTAGCGTTAGGGTTAGGGTTAGGGTTCGGTTTAGGGTTAGGGTTCGGGTTAGTGTTAGGGTTAGGGTTCGAGTTAGGGTACGGGTTCGGGTTAGGGTTCGGGTTCGGGTTAGGGTTCGGATTAGGGTTCAGGTTAGGGTTAGGGTTCGGGTTAGGGTTCGGGTTCGGTTTAGGTTTCGGGTTAGGGTTCGGGTTAAGGTTTGGGTTAGGGTTAGAGTTAGGGTTAGGGTTCGGGTTCGGGTTAGGGTTCGGGTTAGGGTTAGGGTTCGGGTTCGGGTTAGGGTTAGGGTTCGGGTTCGGGTTAGGGTTCGGGTTAGGTTTAGTGTTCGGGTTAGGGTTAGGGTTAGGGTTCGGGTTCCGGTTAGGGTTAGGGTAAGGGTTAGAGTTAGGGTTAGGGTTCGGGTTAGGGTTAGGGTTAGGGTTCGTGTTAGGGTTCAGGTTAATGTTAGGGTCGGGTTCGGGTTAAGGTTAGGGTTAGGGTTAGAGTTCGGGTTAGGGTTCTGGTTAGGGTTAGGGTTTGGATTCGGGTTCGGGTTCGCAATAGGGTTAGGGTTAGGGTTAGGGTTAGGGTTAGGGTTCTGGTTAGGGTTAGGGTTAGGGTTAGGGTTACGGTTAGGTTTAGGGTTAGGGTTCGGGTTAGGGTTAGGTTTAGGATTCAGGTTAGGGATAGAGTTAGCGTTAGGGTTCGAGTCAGGGTTCCGGTTATGGTTAGGGTTAGGGTTAGGGTTAGTGTTCAAGTTAGGGAAAGTGTTAGGGTAAAGGTAGGGTTAGGGTTCGGGTTACGGTTCGGGTTAAGTTAAGCTTAGGGTTAGGGTTTGTGTTCCGGCTCGGGTTAGGGTTAGGGTTAGGGTTCCGGTTAGCGTTAGGGTTCGGGTTAGTTTTCGGGTTGGTTAGGGTTAGGTTTAGGGTTCGGGTTTGGGTTCGAGTCAGGGTTAGGGTTCCAGTTATGGTTAGGGTTAGAGTTAGGTTTCGGGTTAGGGTTCGAGTGAGGGTTCGGTTTTGGGTTAGGATTTGGTTTCGGGTAACCTTTGAGTTAGCGTTAGTGTTAGGCTTCAGGTTCGGGTTAGGGTTAGGGGTAGGGTTCGTGTTCGGGTTAGGGTTAGGTTTCGGGTTAGGGTTAGGGTTAGGTTAGGGTTAGGGTTAGGGTTAGGGTTTGGATTCGGGTTCGGGTTTGCGTTAGTGTTAGGGTTAGGGTTAGGGTTCGGGTTAGGGTTAGATTTTGGGTTTGTGTTCGGGTTTGGCTTCGTGTTAGGTTTAGGGTTTGGGTTAGGGTTAGGGTTTGGATTAGGGTTAGGGTTAGGGTTCGGGTGAGTTTGGTTAGGGTTAGGGTTAGGGTTCGGGTTAGGGTTAGGGTTAGGGTTAGGGTTCGGGTTAGGGTTCGGGTTCGGGTTAGGGTTCAGCTTAGGTTTAGGGTTAGGGTTAGGTTTAGGGTTCTGTTTAGGGTTAGGGTTAGGGTTAGGGTTAGGGTTCGGGTTAGGGTTCGTTTTCGGGTTAGGGTTCGGGTTAGGGTTAGGGTTCAGGTTCGGGTTAGGGTTCGGTTTCGGGTTTGGGTTAGGATTAGGGTTCGGGTTCGGGTTAGGGTTCGGGTTAGCGTTAGGGTTAGGGTTAGGGTTCGGTTTAGGGTTAGGGTTCGGGTTAGTGTTAGGGTTAGGGTTCGGATTAGGGTTCAGGTTCGGGTTAGGGTTCGGGTTAGGGTTAGGGTTAGGGTTCGGGTTCGGGTTAGGGTTCGGGTTCGGGTTAGGGTTCGGGTTAGGGTTAGGGTTCGGGTTAGGTTTAGTGTTCGGGTTAGGGTTAGGGTTAGGGTTCGGGTTCGGGTTCGGGTTCGGGTTAGGGTAAGGGTTAGAGTTAGGTTTAGGGTTAGGGTTAGGGTTAGGGTTAGGGTTAGGGTTACGGTTAGGTTTAGGGTTAGGGTTCGGGTTAGGGTTAGGGTTAGGGTTAGGGTTAGGGTTAGGGTTCTGGTTAGGGTTAGGGTTAGGGTTAGGGTTACGGTTAGGTTTAGGGTTAGGGTTCGGGTTAGGGTTAGGTTTAGGTTTCAGGTTAGGGATAGAGTTAGCGTTAGGGTTCGAGTCAGGGTTCCGGTTATGGTTAGGGTTAGGGTTAGGGTTAGGGTTAGTGTTCAAGTTAGGGAACGTGTTAGGGTAAAGGTAGGGTTAGGGTTCGGGTTACGGTTCGGGTTAAGTTAAGCTTAGGGTTAGGGTTTGTGTTCCGGCTCGGGTTAGGGTTAGGGTTAGGGTTAGGGTTAGGGTTAGGGTTAGATTTTGGGTTTGTGTTCGGGTTTGGCTTCGTGTTAGGTTTAGGGTTTGGGTTAGGGTTAGGGTTGGATTAGGGTTAGGGTTAGGGTTCGGGTGAGTTTGGTTAGGGTTAGGGTTAGGGTTCGGGTTAGGGTTAGGGTTAGGGTTAGGGTTCGGGTTAGGGTTCGGGTTCGGGTTAGGGTTCAGCTTAGGTTTAGGGTTAGGGTTAGGTTTAGGGTTCTGTTTAGGGTTAGGGTTAGGGTTAGGGTTAGGGTTCGGGTTAGGGTTCGTTTTCGGGTTAGGGTTCGGGTTAGGGTTAGGGTTCAGGTTCGGGTTAGGGTTCGGGTTCGGGTTCGGGTTAGGATTAGGGTTCGGGTTCGTGTTAGGGTTCGGGTTAGCGTTAGGGTTAGGGTTAGGGTTCGGTTTAGGGTTAGGGTTCGGGTTAGTGTTAGGGTTAGGGTTCGAGTTAGGGTACGGGTTCGGGTTAGGGTTCGTGTTCGGGTTAGGGTTCGGATTAGGGTTCAGGTTCGGGTTAGGGTTCGGGTTAGGGTTCGGGTTCGGGTTAGGTTTCAGGTTAGGGTTCATGTTAAGGTTAGGGTTAGGGTTAGGGTTAGGGTTAGGGTTAGGGTTAGGGTTAGGTTTCCGGTTAGGGATAGGGTTAGCGTTAAGGTCGGGTTAGGGTTAGGGTTCGGGT